>NC_142882.1:2263928-2432500 GCF_051225735.1 Oryctolagus cuniculus
GGGCTGCCGCAGGCACTTAGGAGTGAACACTTTCAAAGACGCATTTTATCTGTTTGGAAGGCATAGTCAGAGAGAGGGAGACCTTGCAGCCCCCCATGTCACCCCCCAAGTGGCCACAACGCCCAGAGCTCGGCCAGCACCAAGCCGGAGGCTCCGTCCGGGTCCCACGTGGGCGCCGGGGCCCCAGCACCTGGGCCACCTCCAGCTGCCGGGGGAGGTGCGTGGTGGGTGAGGCCTCACCTGCAGCCAGCATTGCCTGTGGGAGCGGGTTCAAGTCCCGGTCGCTCCACTTCCGGCCTGGCCCCCTGGGAGGCAGCGGTGAGGGCCGAGTGCTGGGCCCGGCGCCCATGGGAGACCCGGATGGAGCCCCCGGCCCAGCCCTGGCGGTTCAGCCACCGGGGGAGTGAACCAACAGCTGGAAGATTCTCTCTCTCTCCCTCTCTGTTTCTCCTGCAAATAAATAAACCTTTAAAACCCAGGGACAGAGTGATGGCCGCCAGCCGCCCCTCCTGGCGGGCGGGGGTCGCCTCGAGCCCCCTGCGCTGTGTGCATCTCACACACGAGAGCTGAGGCCACGCGGGAGTGGGTGGAGAGCAGGTGTCCTGCCCACGGTGATGGGGAGGGGCAGTGCCGCGCGTACACCCTGCAGGTGCCGAGGGCTCGGTGGGGCAGCAGCCTGGACCTCCTGCCTGTCCCGGCGAAGGTCAAGGTCAGGAGAGGGAGGGGTCTGAGCAGGACGGACCTGGGCCCCAGTGGCACCGACCGCAGCGCCCCCTCCGCTCCACGCACCTCGGTTTACCCGTCAGTGAAATGGGGACACGCCCCCTCGGGCCTCGACCACCTTGCTGAGCTGTGGCCCCGGGCCCAGAATAGCTCGGCCGAGGTCCCTGCGCACCTGCCCCCTCCCCAGCACCGGGTCCGAGGCCCTGGATCGGAAGTCGGCTTCCCGCGGGCAGGGAGCCGGGGACCCGAGGACCCTGCTGCCCGCCGGAGCCGGGGCCAGCACGAGGCCACACGGCACCATCCGAATCTCGGCCCACACGCCCAGCCCGGTCCATCCCGTGAGCACCGACTACGTGCTGGGCGGGAAGCCCTGGCCACGCCGGCCCTGCTGCCCAGGGAACCCCCAGGGCTCCAAGCCCCGCGCCTCCTCCAGGAAGCCTGCCTGGGTTCCACCTCCCTGCTCCCTCTCGGAGCCTCCCTCCAGGGGCCGTGACCCGACTCCACTGAGCCCCACTTCTCACGGGGTTTAACACGCGTGGTCGTACAGAGAGATAAGGTGGGGGAGACACAGGGACAGACGGACCGACACGGGCCCACGGGCACCACCGCGGGGGGCCTGGGTGTTGAAGCTCGTGGCTGCCCTGGGCACGCGCCTGAGCTTCCGGAAGCCCCCACCCCGGGCCCGGGCCCAGCCCACCCAGAGCTGACGCAGCCCGGACCCGGCGCGGGGGTCGCGTCCCTGCTCCCTGCTCTGACGGGGCGGCCCCAGCGCGAGGCCCCGCACCCACGGGACACCGCACGGAGCTCCTGGCTCCCGCCTGGCCCAGCCCCGGCTGCTGCCGGCATCCAGGCTGGGTCCTGGCCCTACTCCGGCCAGGCCCTCACAGCTCCCAAGCGCCTGGGGAAGCCTCACGGGCGCCCCCTGCTGACCGGCTCGGACAGGGAGCCCTCAGCCCAGCGAGCTCCCCAGGCGGGGGCTGCCCAGCTCCTGGGGGCGGAGAGGGGTCGGGGCTGCCTCACCCAGCGCCTGGGAGACCCCGGAACCCCCACCCCCAGGAAAACGCAAAGCAGAAAAAAATGGTTTCTCTGGGGTCTAAGGCCACGGATGTCACGTCACAGAGTCGCCACAGCCTCCATGACCAGCCCCGTGCACCCGCGTCTCGCATTCCCCAGAGACGCCTCCATCTCACACACGGGGAAACAGGCCAAGGGGCACCCCCACGCTGAGACAGGGCAGGACTCGAACCGGCAGAGGCAGGTGCGGCTGCAGCAGAGCCGGGGGAGGTGGCCTGGGGGGAGCGCGTGTGCTCTTCACAGAAGGGAAGCCCCAGGTTCACCTCCCAGGACCACTGTGCCCACCCCCCAGTCATCAGGGCCCTGGGTCTCTCCATCTCTGATCTTCGTCTTCTCCATGCCCCCTGCGTCATGGCCCAACGTGGCTGCCTGAGCACTGTCCATCACCTCGCCTCCAGGTGGAGGAAGGAAGGGAGCATGGGCCACCTCCCAGGAAAGCCATTTCCAGGAGAAACCCTGCCCACATGTCCCATGGGTCACAATGGCACAGACGGTTGCAGGGGCCACCAGGTTCCCAGGTGAGGACCAGAGCGTGACTGTTAGTGGAAGGGACATGGGGAGGCCCCAGCACAGACGCCATGGCCGCGGGAGACCTCCGTCTGCTCGTCCGGGTCCCACCTCCCTGGGGGATACAAGGTCAGAAGCAGCGGCTGCCACTCCAGCGTGGGCCGGGGGAGGGGGTGGCCAGGACCCCACTGGAGGCCTGCACTCCCCAAGCCCAGCTGGAGGTGCCAGGGCCCCCCAGACCTGACAGCCGGCTTGGAATCGGGAGAGGTGACGTCACAGGCCCAGGAGCTCGGGGCACAGTGCGGGGCCCCAAGGCCACTGTGCCCGCGTCCCACTCACAGGGGCCGGCCAGCGCCCGCCCCCCACCTCGCCCTGGGACATCCGGAGCCCCCCCCCCGCGGTGGCCGCGGGACGGCTGTCACGTCACGCCCATTCCACGCCCAGGACTCGTCCTGCTTCCAGTCCTGAGACGGGGGGGGGGGGGGCGAGCACTGGACAGGGAGTCTAGGCCCTGGGCACAGCCTGCAGAGCAACCCCAGCCCCGTCGCACCGCCGTGACTCAGTTTTCCCGCCCCTCCCCCGCCGAGTGTGGCTAGCGGCTCTGTGTCCCGTGGGAGGAGCAGGCCCCTGGCCCAGGCCCGCCGGGCAGCCCCTCTCCCATTTCACAGCCCTGGGCACTGAGGCCGACTCCAGGCGGCAGGTGAGACCTCCGCAGTTCGCCCCGCCCCGCCCCCGCGCATGTGCACCCTGGGCAGCTCAGGCCCTCGGGCCCCGGCCGCCCACGCGCGAAGCCGGGATGGAGCCCCCGGGTGGGGCATTTCTCTCTGCCTCTCAGAAGCAACCGCGTAAAAACTCTGGAACTCCTCTGCTGTTTTTGGGGCGAGGGGTCTCCAACCCCTCTGGACCCCTCACCAACACCCCAAGACAGCAGCGCGCACAGACTGCTTTGGGGGGCCCTGGCCCCTCGACACCCGTCCTCAGACCGTAGATCAGAGCCACTCCTCGTGCCGGACACCTTGGCCATGGCGGCTCAGTGCGGGCAGCCGACACGGCACGCCCCCCACCCCCACCCCCAGTTGCCCGCAGGACAGCAGCCGGGGCTGGGGCAGCGCGTGGATGTGGCTGGGGCAGCGCGTGGATGTGGCTGGGGCAGCGCGTGGATGTGGCTGGGGCAGCGCACGGATGTGACTGGGGCCGGCGCGGGAGGCAGGGGCCCTGGGGGTGGGTGCAGAGAGGGGGCGCATGGCAGGGTCCCAGCAGGAGCAGATCCAGACCAGCACGGGGCCAGCAGCGCCCCCGGGTTCGAGCCCCGGCTCCGGCTTGGCGGGGGGGGGGGGCAGCTCCCTGCGCATGCGCACCTCGGGAGGCAGAGGTCATCACTCAAGTGCCCGGGTCCCCGCCGCCCACGGGGCTGCCCCGATGGTGCGCCCGCCCCCGGCCCAGCCCCGGCGGTCGCAGGCCTCTGGGGAGCCACCCAGCGATAGAGCCGTCTCTCCCCGCTCCGATAAACGGCCACTGCTCAGGACTTGCGCACGGCCCCGCGTGCTCGTGCGTGGCCCCGTGGCCCCAGCGCGGCTCTTGCTCTGCCGCCCAGGGCGCCAGCCCCACCCCCAGGGCCGGCCTGAGCCCTGAGCCCTGAGCCCGGCCGTGGTGGGGGCGGGGGCGGGGGCGGGGCGGCACCTGCGTGAGTCACTTCCTTCCAGTGCGGAGCCGAGGGGGCCACCGTCCCGCAACCCCTCCCCCGCACCTGGCTCCTCACCGATGGGAAAACCGAGGCCTGGGAGGGCTGGGGGCGGTCAGCGGGGCTCGCGCACGTCCCGCCCCGCCCCAGCAGCGCGCCCTTGGCCGTGACAGCCGCCGGCCTGGCACGGCCCTGTGTCAGGAGACTGACGTCGGTGGAGGATGAAGGCGGGGGTCACGGGGCACCAGGGGCTCCCAGCCCCCTGCTGTGGGGGTGCGCGCGGCGTGCAGGGGTGCGGACCCTGGCTGGGACGCGCTGGCTGCTGGGGGCATTTGGGGAGAGAAAGGGAGGGAGGGCGGTTTGGGGGAAGCCCTAGAAGATGTTCCTCTTGTTGCAAAGGCCTTTCCACGCAGGTGCGTGCGAGGGGACGGATTCGGGTTCCAGGGAGCTGCGAACACGGCGCGTGGGCTGCCTCGTGTTTTTGCGCCAAAAGAAACGTCTGTGAATTCCACTTCCCCACGAGCGTCTAGAGGTGGGAGGGAGGCCGGGGGCCCGCGGGCTGCGGTGCGGCGAGCGGGGCGCGGGGCTGCCCGAGGCGGCGGCGGGAACTCTGGCCAAAGAACGGAGAATCGGGCAGCTTTACAAACGACCAGATTTCTCGTTTTCTAAAACAACGGGGGGGGGGGGCGCCCCCTCCTCCCACACCTCCCGCCAGCGCAGGGAGACCCAGAGACCAGCTGGCTCCCCAGCCCATGGGCAGCGAACCCAGGGCCGTGAGCCCGGGCCGGGCCCCAGGGGTGGCCGACGTCTTAACCGCTGCACCTGCCGCCCCCCCACAGCCTGCATATTTCAATAACTCCACTCCGACTCCAATTCGAAAGGCTCACGCCCACAAGGACTGGAAGCCACGCGCGGCTTTTCCACGACACGCACCCCCCCCAGCCCTCGTGTCAGTCCCCGCGTGCCTCACCCTGTCTCCACCAGAGTCCGGTGCCCATTTCACAGACCAGCACATGAGGCACGGAGCTGGGCCCTGACCCACAGGAGGAGGTCCCGGGCCACGTGCTTCCAGCCAGCCCCCCCGGAAGGAAGGAGTGAAGGTTTGCACCCGGCCTGCAACTCAGGCTCCCCCACCCCACTGTGGTGCCCACCTGGCCCCCCGGGTGGCCCTGGGGTTCCCGACGCACCCGGAGCCTCCCCGCAGCCGCCCCCTCCCTCCTGGCCCCCAACGGCTCAGCTCCCGCCGGTCTGCGTCGCAGAACTGGGGCGCCCCCGATTAGCCAGCCAGTGGCGGGGAACGCCCCAGTTTGCAGGGCTGAGTCACGCTGGCCTCTCTCCGGGCAGGACCCTGGTGAGAGGCGGGGGGCTGCGGGGAGCCTCGCGTCTCCCGTGGCGTCCATGCTGTGTCCCGAGGGCGTGCCCTGCCCGTGCTCAGCCCCCACCCGGGTGCCCCCAGCAGCTTCCCGAGGTGGGCACGACGCGGAGAGAAAAACGAGAGCACAGAGCGGGTGCTCACTCCGCCCAGGGTCACACAGCCGGAGCAGCCTGGGCCTCCCGCAGGCCAGTGGCTGCCAGACCCCCATGAGTGTGGAGAGCAGGCACCGGTGCCGCTCCAGACACCCACGCCCCACACGGAGGGACCTCGGTCCAGCTTCCTGCTGGTGCCCACGCGGAGCCCCGGATGGAGCCCCTGGCTCCCGGCTTCGGGCTGGCCCAGCCCCGGCGGCTGCGGGCATCTGGGGAGTGAGCGGGCCTTGCCTCTCCCCGTCCCTCGCTCTCCCCCTTTCAAATAACAGGATGAGAACGGGATTGGGGTTCGGACTCCTCTGGGGCGACCATGCCCGACCTCACGCGGCCGTGCCTCAGTTTCCCTCTCCGGGCACCGCAATGCCGCTAAGGGGAGGAGGGATCGACGGGCAAAGATGCCGCCGACGGGGCCGCGGGAGCAGGAGCAGGGGGCCCGGCGCGGGCACCGACGGCGGATAAGCCAGAGTAGCTATTATCACCCCGACACCCCCTCATTTGCTAATCACGGGGGTTAATTAGGAGGCATTAAATCACGCACAGGCGGCGGCCGCACGCCCCCGGAACCCCCGAATTTCCACCAACGCTCAATTACGCATGCGCGGGCGCCTCCCTGCCCCTTCAGGGGCCCGCTGCGCACCGGACTGCCTGTGCTCAGACCAAGGTCAAAGGGTCAAAGGTCGGGGGCGAGGTCACCGCGGGAGGCGGGGAGGGAGGAGAACAGGGATTCTCAGTTCCCAGGTCTCCCGACAAAATAAAGCAGCGGCATTCAAGACCAGCGGGGCCACCGCGGCGACAGACAGCGACAGTCGGGCCCTTTGGGGAGAGGACTCGGTGGTTCAGGCCTGGGGGGCTCCGGGGGTCCCCGTGCCCCAGATCCCGGCAGGGGACGGGGACACCGGACAGACACGGGGCTCCTTCTTGGGTTTGGAACCCGGAGGCCGCCAGGCCCGGCCGGGGCTGGGAGGGGGTGGCGTGGAGCCCGGCGGCCGTGAGTCACTGCCACCGCCCGCAGAAGTGTAAGCCGGCTGATGGATGTTTTTTCTCCCCCTAGGCTTTGCACACGCGAGCCCCCTGTGCCGGCACAGGCCGCGGTGGGAGAAGCGGAGAGGGCGGGCAGCACCCCCAGCAGCCCGGGCTGGACCCCTGGCGTGTGTCCGGGAGCCGAGAGCCATGGCTCCCAGGGCCACCTGCCGGTGGCAGGAACAGGTGCGCCCGAGCCTTGGCCCCTGGGACGCCCAGAGCCAGGAAAGGGTGGGACGCGGGAGAAAGCCAGGGGCAGCACCCACGGCCCCCCAGCCCGCGTCCCCCAGCGGGGCCCTGCCGGGGGCTGCACGGCTGCCTCTCTGTCCTCGTCCCGATCTGGGTAGCTGCAGGGCAGGAAGGGCAGGGCAAGGGCAGCCGTGAACCTGGACGCGGAGCGGCCACGCCGGCCGGAGTCTGACGGGCCAGTGGGACAGGCTCCCGGCTCAGCAGCCACCACCCGCCCGTGCAGAAATTTCCTTTATTTTTAGGGGTCTCCTCACGCTCCCCTTGGCCCGAACCTCACACGTGGTGAAGTACAGAGGGCACAGGCGAGGCCGGGGCCCTCATTGGCCATGGCCATGAAGCCACAGCTCTGCCACCCGGGCTGGAAACCAAGTCCTGCCCCTTGCTGGGGAAGACGGGGCGGGGGGGGCATTGGCCTCTGGGTGGGGACCCCCAGGCCCGGCCACAGAGCCAGCCAGAGCAGCAGAAGGCGCAGAGTGGCCGAGGGCCCCCCAGATACTGCCACGTCCATGTCGCTGCCCCCGTGCCCCCGAGTCCCAGGGCTGGTAAGAAGGTCTTGTATTGGCAGCTGCGGCCCACGGACACGAGAGACACCCAGGTGCCCTGGGAAGTGGCGACAGGATCGCCCGGTGGGTGCCCAGGGAGAAACAGCGTCCTCCAGGCAACGTCCGGGCCGGCAGCTGGGTTCCCACGCCCCCGACACACACAGAGGTCAGAGGGCTGAGCCGCGGGGGCAGGAGGAGCCCCTCCCCCGGGGCCAGCCCCCCCCCCCGGCCGGCACTGCAGCGGGGGCCGGTCACCCCTGGAGGGCCGATGTCACCGGCCAGGCTGGCGGGAACACAGCCGTATAGGCTCAGCACGCAGGCCGGGTCTCCCGCGACGTTCTGTTTGCCTGAGCCCAATTATACCGACTCTCAGGGGGCCGCAGGCGGCAGGTGGCGGCCCCGAGGGGGCCGGGGGCCGGGCAGAAGTGCACCGTCATGGCGAACCAGCCCCCCAGGCCCCTGCCGCCGGGGCCCCACCACAACACTTTCTGGAGAGGAACAGCGGAGGCTTGGCCAGGCAGGAGGTGGAGACACCCCAACCCCACCGGGCAGGCGGGAGACTCCGGCCAGAGCCACAGGGGCTGTGGGATTCGGGGGCAGGAGCAGTCCCCCCCCAAGCCCCCAGCTGCCCACCTCCCGCAGCCAAAGTATCAGCTGGCAAAGAAAGGAGAAAGACTGGGGCGGGGGGGGGGGCAGAGGCAGGCGAGCTTGGCAGGGGGAGGGGGCTACAAAGGCAGGGGACCCTGGGGGGGGAGGGGAGCTATGCAAATGACAGCAGCCACAGTCCCTCGGCCATTAATAAGAGCCCCGGCGGCGGCAGCTGGCAGGGACGACGGAGGCGCAAGCTGGCAGAAGGCGGCACGGAGCCGCCAAGGAGGGCCCGGAAACAAAGAGGGGTCTCCACCACCCCCCCGGACCCCAGGGACGCGGCCACGGGGGAGCCCGGAGAGGAGGCCAGGATGCCTGCGCCGCTGTCCGGGTGCGCGCCGCCGGCGACAAGCAGGGGCACCCAGTCTCGGGACCCGTGGGGACCTGGGGCTTTGTCCTGGCTGCTGGGTGTCCCCAGCAACCCAGCCAGGACGGACCTGGACCCCCGCCTGTGGCCAAGCGCAGCGTCCACGCTAGCGGCCAGGGGGCTGACTCGGACCGGGGACTTCCCTAGACAGGGGGTGGGGGGGCGGGGAATCCCAGCTGAGCCAGGGAGGGGGCAGCGCCCCAGGAGGCCCAGGGGGGGTTCGGTCCTCAGGGGGCAGCAGGAGGAGGAGGGGTGGCTGAGGTTGGGGGGAGGGGTCCCGAAGGAGGTGACTCCAGATTGGGGGAGGGGGTGTGGCTGAAAATCGGATGCAGTTCCAGGGGGGCGGAGGCGGGGGAGGAGAGGGGTTCCCTGACTGGGGGGCTTCTGAGGCGGCGGCAGGAATTCCCCACCATGCGAGCGAGGGGGGGATGGAGATACCAGCCAGGGTACGGGCAGGGGGCCGCTGCCTTTAGGAGATTCGGGCAAAGAGCAGTGAACTTGGCCGCAGCCTGACCGAACCCCCGCACCCTCGGCGCAGGCGGCTGGGGTCTTCCTAAGGCACGCCCCGCGCCCCCTTCTCCCCAGCCCGAAGGCCCCGCCCCCAGATGACGTCACCGCACCTCCCCCCTCCCCAAGACCCCCAAGGGGGCTCCCCCTGGCAAGCGGAGCCCGTGGGACCGACGGCGCCAGGGGCGGCTTCCCCCTCCCAGGATCCCCACGGGCACCCCGGCGCGCACGCCCGTCCGCCCCAGTCCCAGGGGTTGGGGGCCTAGGCTCGCCCCGCCCGGGGGAGGTTGGAGCGGGGGCTCCGGCCGCAGCAGGGCGGGGCGAGGCTCGGGCGCTGGAGGAGCGGCCCCCAGCCCCCTGCCAGGGAGCCGCAGGGTCCGGAGGGCGCCAGGGACAGCGCAGAAGCGGGGCTCTCCAGGGGAGCGGAGCTCGGGGGGCGCGCAGGGGCCCCTCCCCCGGCCCCGCGCCGCCCGTCCCCGCGCCGCCCGTCCCGGGCTCCTCTCCACTCCGGGGCGCCCGCGTCGCCCACCCCACCCCCCACCCCGCACAGCGCCCCCTGCCTTCGGGAGGCGCCCGGGGCCCCTCGGCTGCGCGCCTCGCCCCGCCCGCAGCCCGGGGTGGTGCAGCCGGCGGCGCTGGGCAGCTTCCAGGCCGGTCGGACCCTCTCCCACGCCGCGGGCGCAGCCCCCAGCCCCGCCCGGCGCGCGCCCCGCGCCGCGGGCGCATTGTTCGGGGCGGCGCGGCGGCTGCCGCGGAGCACCCGCCGCGCACAATGGCCGTGCGGGCTTCCCCGGCACAAAGGCGGCGCGCTGCCCACTCCGCCGCCCCCGGGCCCCTCGCCGAGCCCTGCTGCCCGCATTCCGGGGGCCGCCGCTGGGACGCAGGAACGGGGGCGGGGGGTTCGCCTGTACCTGGAGGCTGGCTGCGCGGGGCTCCCCGGCTCTGCCCCGCCTCACATCCCGGCCGCTGCATGGGACCCGAGCGCCAGCGGCTCGCGGCGTGCGCGCGCCGGCCGGGCTGCCGGGCGGGCGGCGCGAGGACACTCACTGCGGCTCGCGCTCCCCTCGCGCCGGCTCGCGAGCCCCCCCAGCCGGTGACGTCATCCCTTCCGCCAGCGCCGCCGCCGGGGGGCGGAGTCGGGGCGGGGCCGGGCCGCGCGCGTCACCGCGCCGCCGCTATGCCGCCACGCCCCCCGGCCAATGAAGCGGCGCGGGGAGGCGCACGTGATCCCCGGGTGGGTATTTAAAGGGCTGCGGGAGCACGTGGGGCGCGGGGCTTCGTGGGACACGTGGGTGGCGGCTTCGGCGCGAGGGGCTCCCTGGGGGCGCTTGGCGCAGAGGCCGTGGCGCTTTGCCATTCGGGCTCTGAGGTCGGCCGTGGCTCCCCGGTGCGTTTGGCTGAAACGCAGCCTCGCTCCTGCAAGCTCGCCCCCTGCCCCCCAGCCCCCGCCTCGCCCTTGGTCTCAGAGCTGCAGCCGAGGCGAGCCCTGGCCCTGGCCCTGGCGTTCGTCCGCTCAGAATGTCCTAATGCCTGTGTGGCGACGGCCACCCCAGCTCTCCCGCGCGTCCCATCCACCCGAGTTCCCTGGGGGCTCGGGGGCTCCGCGCACTGCTGGGACCGGCGGGCCACTGAAGGGGTGACCCCTGCCGAGCGAGCACGACGCTCTCCGCGGGTCGCCCTCCACCCCGACGCCGCACAGGCACCTGCGGCACGGGGCACGGGTTTCCCTCTGCGGGTCTCTCTCGGCCCACGCGCACAGACGGCGTCAACTCTGGGACTTGGGGTTGCGTTTCTGTTTTTCCCCTTGAACTCGTTGATTCATTCACTGCGGGCCAAGGATGCGTCTCAGAAGCGTTAACCCCGGGAGCAGAAGAGGCGGCGGAAGTCGTAACCAGGAGAGGAGCGCGCGGCGATGAATAATTGAACAAGGAGCCTAAATTAAGCCCGGAGTTCCCGGCGGCCAGGCGCGCGTCCCCCTCGTCCTCCTGCCCGGCTCGGTGACCCGGCCTGCTAAGTCGCGGCCTCGGTTTTCCTGTCCGAGCATTGGAGCCACAGCCGCATCCGGAGGCTCCAGCGTGGTCTGGGCACTCATGCTGGTGAGCCCGGTATGCAGTAGGTATGCAGCCCCGTATGCAGTAGGTGCTCACGCCTTGCAGGGGACCAACCACTCCACTTCCAGGAGCTCTTGTGAGAGAGAAAAGCCAACAGGGAGTGGAGGCCGGATGTGCCTGGACGTCCCCGTGTGTGTCAGCGTCAGTGCTGCGGGGGTGACAAGACCCTGTCCTCCCCAAGGCCCACCAGGCCCTGCACACCCGGCCCCTCCCCCCTCCCCCCCATGCTGCTCCCACACCAAGCCCCGCCCCGCCCCGCTCCAGGGCCTTCGCTCGGCTGTGCCTCTGCCCAGGATGCGGCCCCCACCACCTCGACAGAGTGCTCGCCCGAGGCCGCCTTTCCCCGCCAGGTCACGATCCTCCGAGGCGGCTGGCCCGTCTCCCCACTCTGGCTCGGCCTCAGTCTGCCTGTCTGCCCATGGGGATGATAAACTGTGCCTTAGAGCTCCTGGGAGAGTTACTTCCTGTCAACCACCTGGCACCAAGTTCAAGCTCAGGACGAAACTACTGGAAAAACCAAGCTCCCCGGAGCAGACACAAACGAGGACCATAAAAACCGAGACAGCAGGGAGGGACACTCTAGTCCCGCGCTGGCAGCCCCAGGACGGGCCAGGACCCAGGGGCCTGCAGGCTGCAGCCTGCAGAGAAGGGGGGGGGGCGCTGTCCCCAGGGCGTCTCCGCGGAGCCCGGCTTCCATGCTCGCGCTCGCTCTGGGCTGCCAGCCCTGGCGCCCAGCACGCTGCGCAGGGGAGAAGCCCGGGGGGGGGGGGTTCCATCGCCTACAGGGGGGCTGGGGGCGGGGGCAGCTCCCCTCACTCTCCCGCACCCTCCTCTCTCCCCAGCAGCCGGGCACCTGCCCCAGTGTCTCCCAGAAGCTAGGACCTGGCTGGCGGTGTTGGGACGACGCCGGAGCAGCCACGAGCCAACTGGACTGTGTACTGGGCCCTGCAAGAATCCAGACCTGGATTGCGGGGGCCGGGGCTCAAACTCCCCCAGCCTTGCCACCCTGGGCTCCACCACCCTGTGCATCGCTCCCTCTTTTTTTCTCCTCACCCTCCTCTCTCTCCCTCTCCCTCCCTCTCCCTCTGCAAATTAACTTTGGATGCCAAGGAGCAGTGGGGCAGGTGGGCATCGGTGGTGGCTGTTGGCATGGGGCTAAAGGGCGGGGATCAGGGTGGCTCCTGTTGCTCGGCCGTGGACCACGGGTGGGCGGCTGGGGCAGAGGTGGGTGAGCCACGGCATCCTCGGGGCAAGAAAGGAGTTCACCTGTCTCCAGGCACCTGGCAGCGTTCTGCCGACAGAAAACACCAGGACTTCACTAGGAAACTGCTAAAGCCAGGAGCCGGCACCATGGCGGAGCGGGGAAAGAAACCGCCTGCGGTGCCAGCGTCCCACATGGGCACCGGTTCAAGTCCCGGCTGCTCCACTTCCGATCCAGCCCCCTGCTGTGGCCTGGGAAAGCAGTGGAAGATGGCCCAAGTGCTGGGGCCCCTGCACCGTGTGGGAGACCTGGAGGAAGCTCCTGGCTCCTGGCTCCTGGCTCCCAGCTTCAGACTGGCCCAGCTCCGGCCGTTGTGGCCAATTGAGGAGTGAACCAGTGGGTGGAAGACATCTCCCCCCCCCCCACACACCTCTGCCTTTCAAATACATAAATCATTTAACAAACTGTTAAAACTAGAAACCAATGATTCAGCAGTGCTGTGATGCAGATCAACGTGCAGACGTCCATTGCATTCCCATGCAGTGGAGAGGAACAAAGTGAAATTTAGGAAACCATTCCATTTACAACTGATCAAAACAAGTATTCATGAAAAGGCTTTTTGAGTATTCCATAAAAACAGTGAAGCATTGTTGGGAGGAATCAAGCAAGACCGAGGTCATCAGGGTATCCCACGTTCATGGATCAGAAGTGTTGTCAAGGTAACCAACTCCGCAAGCTGACTGACAGGTTCAACCCCACCCCTCCCGAAGTCCCAGCTGGCTTCTTGGAGAAACTGACAGGTGATTTTAGAATCGGGGGACTCCCACAATCTTGAAAGAGAACATAAGGGCTGGCGCTGTGGGGGCAGTAGAATAACCCTACACCTGCAGCGCCGCCATCCCATACGGGCTCTAGTTCGAGACCCGGCTGCTCCACTTCTGATCCAGCTCTCTGCTGTGGGCTAGGAAAGCAGTGGAAAATGGTCCAAGTCCTTGGGCCCCTGCATCCCCATGTGGGAGACCCGGATGGAGCACCTGGCTTTTGATCAGGCCAGCCCTGGCTGTTGTGGCCATTTAGGGAGTGAACCAGTGGATGGAAGACCTCTCTCTCTGTCTCTCCCTCTGTAACTCTGCCTCTCAATTAAATACATTTTTTAAGAGAGAACGTAGCTGGAGGACCCTCATTCTGTGGTTCTAGAACTCACTGCAAAGCTCTGGTGCTCTGGGTAATGTGGTGCTGGTGTCAGGGTCGGCGCACAGGCTGCGGGACGGAGCCGAGAGCCCAGGGTGAACCCCCACATTTCTGGTCAACTCCTTGTCACCAAGTTGTCAACTCAGAAAGAATCGTCTCTTCCAAATATTTTATTTACTTGGAGGGGGGCCTACCATCCGCTGGTTCCCTCCCCAATGCCTGCAGGTGACGCCCACGGGGGGGATAGAGTGGGTGACGCCCACGGGGGGAGGTGGAGCAGGTGCACACCCACAGGGGGTAGAGCGGGTGATGCCCACGGGGGCGGGGGTAGAGACCCCTGGGGAAGGGTCTCCAGGAAACTGCTCAGTGACCAAAGCAAGAGCACTGCTTTTTGCATTAAAGATTCGAAAACATTTTATGTGTGTATTTTCATTTCATTTGGAAGAGAGAGAGAGAAGCCCGGAGCTCAACCCCAGCCCCCACATGGGCGCAGGAACCAGCTACTTGGGCGGTCACCACAGCCTGCCAGGGTCTTCCAGAGAGAGAGGAATACAGAGAATCTCCCACAAGCTGGTCTGTCTCCCAGCGCCCACAGCAGCCGGGGCGGGCCAGGAGGAAGCCAGCAGCCAGAGCGCCATCCCCACCCCCCTGTGGGTGCAGGGCCCCAGCACGTGGGCCATCACTGCGGCCTCCCAGGGTGCATCGGCCGGGGGCTGTGCCAGAATCAAAGGCGGGACTCGAACCCCACACCCTGCTGCATCCCACACTCGGACACGTGAGTCAGCCTTAAGTTCCACACACAGCGCAACAACGCGCAAGGAGCCGGAGCTGCCCGTGACCCAAGTCGCTTTCCAGGGCATGGCGTCAGGCAGGTGCCGGTGAGCCCAGGACCCGCTCCACAGCCTTCCCTGCACCCGGTGCCCGGGGAGAGCCGAGGGCGCCAGGCCTGGCTGGAGGCTGCGGCGGCGGCCTCGGCCCAACTCCCACCACTCCCCTGGGGCTGTGGACCCCGGGGACCCCGGGTCTCCCTCCTGCTTCTCCCCTGTAACCTCCCAGCTCATCCACCCGACGTCTGAGCTGCTCACTTGCCCACGGGCTCCGAAAATCAAGTGGCGAAGATACGATGCTACGTAGCCAGTGCCAGGGCTTCAGCAAGGAGCACGGAGGCGGCACAGGCCCTCTCCAAACCCATCCTACAGATGTGAACACCGAGGCTCCCGGGGAGCAAGGCCCACCCCGCCCCATGGAGGCCATGCCCTTGCCCAGCGCCCCGCCCCAGCACGGTGCCAGCTGTGCCCACCTCTGCCACTTTATGTGGGGGAGGGGAACCCTGCTGTGCCTGGAAGGGGCTAACTCGCTTCATTTGCATGCTCTGCCCAGATGCATCCTGGGAACCGACTGCAGCACAATTGAGGAGGGGGCAGAGGGAGTCCTAGAGACCCCCTGGGCAGGTGGCGAGAGGCCGAGGGCTGACTCGGAGTTGGACGCAGGGGAAAGCTGCCAGGTAGGGCTCCCCCAACCGCGTCGGGGTGCAGCAGACTCACAGCCCTCCTCCACACCACACAGCGGCCCGAGATGCTTTGCCTCAGTTTACCAATCTGTAGCTTGGGCACACAACCTTCACCGGAGGGCAGGCTGAGACCATGAGGCACTGGAGCTGTCGCACAGGATAAAACGGGAAGTGCTAAATAAATCCACTCGCAGGCTGTCCCAGTTACCAGCTCCCTGCGCTGGCACGCGGGGCCGCCGCGGGGGAGTGCCCGTCATGGCCGGGAGGCTGGGGGCTGCTGGGACAGGACAGGACAGCGCCGCGCCGCGGGCTGACAGTGCCCCCTGCAGCCGGGGGCCGGCCGCGCCGGGCAAGGCCGCTCCCGTGCCTGGTCTGCAGGCAGGCACGCCGAGGCTGGGAGACGGGCGGTCCTGCCCACGTGCCGCCCACGTCCCCATCCACGCACCTGACGGGCATGCGCCGGGCTCTGTTCCGGGCGGACAGAAGAGGCCAGGGTCCCGGTCCCGGCCCCCGGCCCCCGGCCCCCGGCGGGGCTGATTTCGTAACAGCAAAGACGGCGCGAAACAGGCAGAGGGGAAGCGGGGAGGGCGCGACCCGGCCGTTGGGACAGGAGCCTGAAGCCGGGGCAGGCAGAGCGCACGGCCCGAGGTGCCCTGGACAGCAAGGTGGCCGGGACTGGGGCTGGGGCAGCGCGAGCCGGCCGGGCGCAGTGGACGGGGCTCTGGGGGCGGTGGGGGGCACCGGGGGCTCGACCCTCAGCCGCGTGGGCACGGGTCCGGCGCGCTGGTCTGGCTCAGGAGCTCACGGGCGCCCTCTGCTGGCCGTGCGGAGGGCAGGCTAGGTGAGCAGCCAGGGCAGAGGGGACCCGGCTGGGAGGGGGCCGAGCAAGGGGTAACTGGCCACGCCCATGCAGGGGACAAAGCAGGAGGGCGAGTGACCCCCTGCAGGCCTCTGGGGCCCTAAGGGAGGGGCGCCTGGCGGCCGCTGCCCAACCACAATGTGACTTCCCGGCATGCAGCAGTCAGGGGCTGTGGCCGCGGCTGAGCCTCCTGGGACCGCCTGTCGCTGCCTCAGGTGCTGAGTGCCCGGGAGACTCAGGGCGCAGGAGCCAGGCCCCTCCCAGCGTGTGCCAGACCGAGACCCCAGGCACGCCCAGAGCTCCCGGGCCGAAGGCAGCCCGAGTGCACGGCCTGTCCCAGGGGCTCCCCCACGGGCCCCTGCCACCTCGCAGTCCTGGAGCTCCAGGCTGGTACAGCCCCGTTTCACAGGAGAGACACAGAGAGGCCAAGAGGGACCCCGGGGCTCGGGCTGGGGGCCCTGCTGCCCTCTACTCCAAGGCTCTCGGAAGGGCAGGGGCTGGCCTGGCCGGTGGGCTTCTTGGAGTAGGAGGCCCTCTCCCCAGGCACACGAGGGCTTGCACACCTCTGGTGATGGCACCCTCACTCCCTGCTGGGCCCTCTTGGCCTTGTCCTTTCCCTTTGGAGGCCACCTGAGAATGCCTCCTCCTCCAGGCAGCCCTCCGTCTTCTACCCTGAGGGCCAGAATTTGGCAGAACGGATGAGAGCCTGGGTTGGAGCCACCGTGCCAGTGGTGGGAGAAGTCACGTTGTCCCTTTGAGCTGTTTCTCCCTCTGTGGCCCCGGCACCAGCTCAGGGCTGGGCCTAGCAGACGGTGGGCACCCAGCCATTCTGCTCTCGCCCCCGTTCCTCGTGTGCCCCAAGCCTAGCCCTGCCCAGGAGACCCTGGGCTCCCCGGCGTCGTCTTCCCCTCCCTCCCGGGGCCCAGCGGGGGCGGACCCTGCTAGCAGAGGGAGCCGCGTGTGCAAAGGCCCCGTGGCAGGAAGGCGCACGGTGCACCTGGGAGCGGACAGGCAGGCGGCCGGCGCGCAGGAAGCCGGGTGAACCCCGCCCCTTCTTGTCCCCGTGCGCGGGACGTCTCTGCTTCGGTCTCTGCTTCGTTCATGCTCGCGTGCTGCGGTAGCCTGGACGGTACTGGGCACACAGTAGGCGCTCAATACCTGCTTGCGAGCAGCACAGGGAGAATGAGGTGGGGAGACCCCTGCGCGTCTCTGCGGGGCTCTGAACGCAGCCCCTGCTCGTGGCCACGCGACCACAGCTCCGGACAGGGAGAACGCGTCGGACTCAGCCGCCGGCTGCGGGTCAGGGCGGAAGAGCCAAGAAAAGGAAGCGGCGCCTCGGCGTTGTCCGGGCGAGGACGAGCGCCCTTTCAAGGAGACGAGGCTGGAGGCTCGCGTGCCAAGACCGACGCTTCCGGTCCCCCACGGGCAAACTTGAGCCGCAGCTGCGGGCCGGGCCGCGGGGGAGGGGCTGGCGCGCGGCCAGGGCGGGGTGAGGGCCGCGGGGGCGGCGCTGGCCTCGGCTCCCAGGGGACACATGGGGGGGACACGGCGTCCACAGCCTCCCGCGGGGCCTCGGCTTCCTGTCTGCCAACCACCGGGCTCCCCAGGAGTCTGCGGACGGTTCACGGGGCAACGGGAGTGGTGGGAAAACTCTGCAGTCCAGAGACGGGGGGGGGGGGGGGGGGGGAGGGAGAGAGGGAGGGAGAGAGGGGGGAGGGAGGGAGAGAGGGAGAGAGAGGGAGAGAGGGAGGGAGGGAGAGAGGGAGAGAGGGAGAGAGGGAGAGAGAGGGAGAGAGGGAGAGAGAGGGAAAAGAGAGGGAGGGAGAGAGAGAGAGGGAGGGAGAGAGGGGGGAGGGAGGGAGAGAGAGAGAGAGGAAGAGAGAGAGGGAGGGAGGGAGAGAGGGGGAGGGAGGGAGAGAGAGAGGGAGGGAGAGAGAGGGAGAGAGAGGAAGGGAGAGAGAGGGAGGGGGGAGGGAGGGGGAGAGAGAGGGAGGGAGAGAGAGGGAGGGGGAGGGAGGGAGAGAGAGAGAGGGAGGGAGAGAGAGGGAGGGGGAGGGAGGGGGAGACAGAGACGGAGAGAGAGGGAGAGGGAAGGACGAAGGGAGGGACAAAGGGAGGGAGACAGAGAGAGAAGGAGAGAGGGGGAGTGAGAGTGGGAGGGAGGGAAAGAGAGCTGCCATCCGCGGGTTCACTCCCCGAGCGCCCACGACAGCATCAGCAGGGAGCTGGATGGGAGGTGGGGCAGCCAGGACTGGAACCCAGCGCTCGACCCCTGCCCCCACCTCCCCACAGCCCCTGCCCCACGCACATCAGGACCCCCGCCTCTGCCTTCGCGGGTTGGATGGGGCGGGGGTGGGGGAGGGGCGCGGGAGGCCGAGTTGGCCACATTCTATCCACTGAGTCTGGGGTCAGGACCCCTCCCCACCCCACACACCCAGCGCAGGTCCCCAGCGCCTCTGACCGGGCCATGGCTGGGGCAGGGGGGGCCAGGCCGGCTGTGGGACGCGCGGGAGGGGCACAGGCACGGCGGTGGAGCCAAGGCGCCGCAGAGACCCTATTCTGGGGACCCGTCCCAGGCCTGGCCGCTCCACTTCCCATCCGGCGCCCTGCTGATGGCCTGGGGAGGCGGCGTTGATGCCCAAGTCCCTGGGTCCCTGCGCCCGCGGGGGAGCCCCGGATGGCGCGCCTGGCTCCTGGCTTTGGCCCGGCCCAGCCCTGGCCATTGTGGGCATTTGGGGGGTGACCCAGTGGATGGAAGATTCCCCTTCCCCTTACGCTGCGTTGCAAATTACAAAAAAAATCCAAAGACAGGATGGGGGTGCTGGGCTGAGCACCCGAGGGGCCCGCGTGGGGGGGGGGGCGGCTGAGAAGGCACTGGAGACCTCGGGCGGCGGGGGTCGTAGGGGCCAGATTTCACCACCAGTTTAAAAACCAGGTGCATTCCTGTTCTGTGTGGACGCCACGCGGCGGCGTGACAGGCAGGAACCTCGCACACCCGAGCCGTGGAGCCCAGCGGCTGAGCGCAGAGCCGGGCGCACCAGGGGCGGCAAACTGCACCCGGGGCTCACGTGTGCAAGGGGACCCTGGGGACGGCAGAGGGCTGGGCGACGGGGCCCGGGGTCGGGGAGAGGTTTCGCAGCACGGCGCAGATCCCAGCGTGGCTGCTGGCCCCGTGTGGCCCGAGGCAGCCGGCCTTGCCTTTCCGGGCTGCACAGAAGGGAGCCGGCGAGACCCAGCCCGGAGGGCTGCTGGGAGGAGGTGGCCGTGCGCCGATGCTGAATGCTTGGCACCAGGTCAGCACCACCTAAGCCCTGCCCCGACTCGGATGCTGTGTTCAGCCCTGGCCTATCCAACAAAGACGAAATCTGTGAGTGTGGGCTGAGCAGAGCCTGGCTCGGCATTTGCAATCTCTGAGCTCACCCCTCCCCTCCTCCCTCTCCCCTCCCCGCCCCCCCCCCCAGACCCAGCCTCAGAACAAGTGACGTAACCTGAGTCCCCCGGCCACAGCCACGCTGCTCCCGGCACACCTGGCGTGGAGGGCCCTCCCAGGGGGGCTTCCCTCCCAGGGGAGGGGCGGTCCAGGGTGGGAAGTGTCGCCAGTTCGGCTTAATTAGCATCCGAAGGAGCCGGTTGCCATGACAACGGCGCGAAGCCAGGCTGGCGTGGAGCCTGGCTCAGGAGGCCGCTGGCAGGACGGGTCCGAGCCCCTGGGCTCAGCCGGGGCTCGGCTCTCTCCTCTGTGGGAGGCAGGACTGATGACAAAAACAATCGCACAACCCCCGCCCCCAGACCCAACTGTCGTGCGCACTCCATCTGCAGAGCCGCTTCCCGAGGGCCTCGCCGAGGGCCCCCCGGGGCCGGTTCTAGAGAGTTCCAGACACCCGTGGAGAAACGGAGACCAGGCCCCGGGACCCGCGAGCCGCGCACCTGCTGCCATTTCCCGGGCGGCCGGGAGGGGGCGCCCTGCCTCCCAACACTGCCCCGTGAGGGCCGGCGGTGACCCCCCTGGCGCCACCTGGGGGCCGCGCTGGAGTGGACGTCTCGCTCCACAGCTGGGGAGGCCGAGTCCAGGAGAGGGGCCGCGAGTGAGGGCCAGAGCTCCCGCCGCCTCCCCTTCTGCCCCGGGCCGTGCACCGCCCAGGATGGCTGCAGAAGCAGGACCGGTTCCCGTCCGCCAGGGGCGTCGCTGGTGCTCGGGGCTCCCCAACCTCGCCCTGGGGCCGGGCAGGGCCGAGCTGGGCCCCAGGGCGGGGAGACGGAGGAGGCAAAGCTGAGCACCACCTGGGGTCTCAGGTGAGGGCCGGCGGGCCTGCAGGTAGAGCGCCCCATCGCGCGTCTCTCACCTCTCGAAATCTCTCTCCTCCTCCGATGGGGCGCCCCAGGCCCTCTCTCTCCCCTCCCCCTCCTTCAGCACCTCCGGCCCAGCCCCTGCCCTGCCCCCACCCTCCTGGGGCAGAGCGTCCTCCCCGGGGCCACCCTCGCTCCCACGATCAGCGCCTGGGAGAAGCCAGCGGCTCTGCCTTCAGCGTCCACACCCAATCGGCCTGTTTCTGTCCCTTGGAAGATTCGCTGGTCCATTCCTGCCAGCCTGGCGGCCCCACAGCCTGTCCTCCTGCAGGGGCCACCAGTGGGCGCCCTGGAGAAGCGGAGCGGGGGCCTGTCCCTCGCGACTCCCACCTCCCTCAGGGTCCAGGGCCCTGTCCTCCCTGTAGCGGCCACCAGCGGGCGCCCTGGAGCCGGAGCCTGTCCCCTGTGCCTCCTACCTCCCTTGGGGTCCGAGGCCCTGTCCTGTGGCCCACAGGCCCCACGCGCCCAGCCCTCCTCCTCCCTCTACTCCTCCGTGTCCCTCCCATGCACCGAACTCAGTCCTGCCCCAGGGCCTTTGCACACGACGTCACATAGTCTCCCACTCCCTCCCACTGCCCTCAGCCTCCACTCAAATGCCGCTTGTCATGGAGGCCACCCTGGCCACCTCCCCAGTCTGTCGCTTGCTTTCTCCCCGGAGTGGCAGCTGGGGTCCCACTCGCTGTTCTCAGCAGAGCCAGCTCCTGAGAAGAGAGCTTCGTCCGCGCCGGGAGCAGGGACTGCCGGTGTCACTGCCCCTCGGAGGGCTGCCTGGGGAACGGAAGCCCAAGTCCTGGATGAAGCCCCCCGCGGTGGCCAGAAATTACCCAGGAAAGAGAAAACTGAAGGGGAGACGGGTGCCTTGACCACGCCCCCCGCCAGGGGACCAGTGCTCCTGTGCCCTGAGGGGCGTGTGCCAGGGTCCTGACGCCCCCGGAGCCCCCAGCCCCCACCTTGGCCCCCCGCCCCCCACCCTGCGGCTGCTGCGCTGGCGAAGTTTCTCTTCTGAGAACGCTCGCGCAAGCCGCTCGCACCCCAGGCCGGCGACACGTGAGCCCGGAAAGAAATCTTAAAGGTCGATGCCTATAATTGAATTTTCCTCCAGATAAAAATAGCATCTTTGTAATCGTTTAAATGGCTCCGGGGGAGGGAGGGAGCGCGGGAGGGGGAAGGAGAGAGAAGGGGGGGCCGCCCGCCAGGCCTGGAGGGCCAGCAGGTGTGGGCGTGAGGGCGGCGGCCGTGCGCTCCCGCTGGGGCCCGAGTGTGTGCTTACGCACCATGCACACGCACATACGTGTCGTGCGTACACGTGTGTGCCCGAGCGTGTGTGAGTTCATGCCCGGCCGGATGCACACGAGCACACGCGAGCTGGGGTGATGGTGCGTGTGCCAGGGCAGGGCCACTGCCACGCCTGCCTCCTGTGTAAGCTGCGTGCGCTGCGTCGGGCGGCGCAGTGGGGCGGGAGGACCCGGCTGTGCAGGGAAGCTGGGGGCTCGGCCGGGGTCAGGACGGACCTACGGATGGACGGACGGCATGAGGAGGAGCCTGGTGGGAGCGCAGGGCCGGGGGCCCTCGGTTTCCCTTCCCTGTGCTGGGGTCAGACCCCAAGCTCCAAGAACGTCCCAGCCACTCCCCTGCCCCCATGGTGTCTGGCTGAGGGCGGGAGGGGCTCTCTCTGGCCTCAGTTTCCCCAACTGAAACACAGGTGCACGGGATGCCACGGAGGACCCTTGCCAAAATCGACTTCTCTATTCTTTTTTTTTTTTAAATGCATTTATAGGGCTGGCGCTGTGGTATAGTGGGTAAAGCCACCACCTGCAGTGCCAGCATCCCATATGGGTGCTGGTTCAAGTCCCGGCCGCTCCACTTCCGATCCAGCTCTGCTATGGCCTGGGAAAGCAGTGGAGGACGGCCCGAGTCCTTGGGCCCCTGCACCTGCATGGGAGACCCGGATGGAGCGCCTGGCTGTTGCAGTCATTTGAGGAGTGACCCAGCCGATGTAAGATCTCTCTCTCTCTCTCTCTCTCTCTCCCTCTCTGCCTTTCAAATAAAGTTAATACTACAAAGGAAACGAAGAAAGAAGAGAAAGAGGGAGGGGGAGGAGGGGAGAGGGGAAGGCAGGGGAGGGGGAAGACTCCCAGGGCGCCCAGAGAAAGCGGCCGGCGCTCCCTCCCAGCCACACCACTAACAGGTCAGACACTGCCTCTCAGCACCCGATCCACCCGACAGATCCTGTAGCTGTCACTCAATAAACCCCAACGCCAGTCACTGCCAGACAGGGACCCCAGGAGCGCCCGGGGCGTCCATTCTCCAGGCTCTGACACCCCCATGCGGGAGGCCCCAGGGCCGGAGCTGCCCCGCAATCCGCCTGCAGCCCCCTCCGCGGGCCGCTCTAGGTGGGAGGAGTCTGGGTGTATCGGGAACGCACCTGCTGGTCCCGGGGGAAGAGGTGGGTGGCGCCGGGGCCCGCCCCCAGCCCAGACTCCCACCCTGGGGGCCTCCGTGCTCCCCCATCCAGGCTGAGCCCCGGGCGCCCGTGCTGAGGGGAGGCCACAGGTGTTTGTGCGTCAGGCCGCCCGCCGAGGGCCTGCCACCACCGTATCCCCCATGGGCCCAAGTCCTGGCCACTCCACCTCCCACCTGGCCCCGCGGAGGGGCCCAGTGAGTGACCACGGATGGGACTCGCTCCCTCTCTCTGCCACTCTGCCGGCCAAACCAATAAATAAATAAATCTTAAAAAAAAAAAGTGGTGCACACATTGGAATATTATGTAGCCACAAAAAAGGATGGGCTCGGTCATCCACAGGCTCGGCCATCTGGGGAGGGAACCAGCAGATAGAAGACCTGTGTGTGTGTGTGTGTTTACCTTTCTCTCTAACTCTACCTTTCAAACAAATAAATAAAGAGAGAGAGAGAGAGAGAGAGAGAGAGACAAGGACAGAAGGCACCTTTTGTGCCTGGGGCAGGTAGCCGCTGGAGAGACGGGGACTGAGCCGGTAAACACAGACACACACCACGGATCATGGCAGACAGCGCTAAGGGACTCGCAGAACTGAAGGGAGATGAGAAGTGCGACCGGGGGGGGGGGGGGGATGCAGCCCCAGCTGGAATGGGCAGGGAGGACCTCTCGGAGGAGGTGGCGTTTCTGTTGAGACCTGGCGAGAAGGGGCTGGCTGCGTCCCCAGAAGGAAGAGCGGCCCACGCAAAGGCCCCCGGGCAAGGCCAAGCCCGGCATGCAGGAGGAGCAGACAGGAGGCCCTGTGGCTGACGTGGAGAGAACCAGGGGACAGGGGAGGAGAGAGGGGAGGGGAAGGCAGGTCCTACAAGGCCTGTGGACCCCAGGGAGGGCTTGGGCTTTGATCTGAAGGGGTGGGAGCCATGGAGGGCCGTGGGCAGAGGAGGGGCGGCCGGGACCCAGGTGCTCATGCGCGCCCTCTGGTGGCTGCAGTGGGAGGGACAGGCTGTGGGAGGCAAGGGCGGGAGCCAAGGACCAGGCAGAGGCCCCTTGGGCCAGGTGTGACCTGGGCAGGGGAGGCAGAGAGGAATGTCCATCCCAGCCTCACCTGCCCACTGCCACAAGCCGGCTCACCTGCAGGGCAGTGGCAGGACCAAACTCCAGAGAGGGAGAGAGAGAGAGAAACTCCACTCGGCTGGTTCACCGCCCCCCCCCCCCACCAAGTGGCCACAAGGGCTGGGCCAGGCCAAAGCCAGGAGCTCCATCTGGGTCTCTCACGTGGGTGCGGGCCCAGTGCTTGGGCCATCATCACCGCTGCCTCCCAGGACACGCGTCAGGAGCGGAACCAGAGCTGCAGCCATATTGAACCCGGGCTCTTCCTTGTGCGGCACAGGCGTCTCAGCCCTGAGACCCCCAGACTCCAGCCCGAAGCGCCTGAGAGGGGCTGCTCACTGAGGAGGAGGGCCCAGCTCACAGGCGGCCACGCTCAGGGTTCGGCCCGGCTGGCGAGGCAGGAGGAGGCGGGCACGGAGGCCAGGCGGCACACAGCTTAAATGCTGCAGGGTGGCCCCCGCTGAGCCACAGCCCGCCCAGGTGACCTGCTGGAGGCCGCACCTCCCAGTGCCCAGCCTGGCCCTGCTGCCCCCCGGGGAGGGGTCTGGGGTCTGGGGTCTGGGGCAGGGCTAAGCTGCCTCCCAAGCCAGAGGACCTGGGTTCAAGTTCTGGTTCTGCCTCTGACCCAGCTCCCTGCTCACACACACGCTGGGAGGCGGCACTGAGGACTCCAGTCCTTGGGCCCACGCGGGAGCCCTGGATGGAGCCCCTGGCACTTGGCTGCAGCCTGGCCCAGCCCCGGCTGTTGTGCGCATGTGGGGAGTGAACTGGTGAATGGGTGCTTGTTCCCTCGCGCGCTCTCTCTCTCTCTCTCTCTCTCTCTCTCGGCTTTTTGAGTAAATAAAATATTTGGCCAGCGCCGCAGCTCACTAGGCTAATCCTCCGCCTGCGGCGCCGGCACACCAGGTTCTAGTCCCGGTCGGGGCGCCGGATTCTGTCCCGGTTGCCCCTCTTCCAGGCCAGCTCTCTGCTGTGGCCAGGAAGTGCAGTGGAGGATGGCCCAAGTGCTTGGGCCCTGCACCCCATGGGAGACCAGGAGAAGTACCTGGCTCCTGCCATCGGATCAGCGCGGTGCGCCGGCCGCAGCATGGTGGCCATTGGAGGGTGAACCAATGGCAAAGGAAGACCTTTCTCTCTGTCTCTCTCTCACTATCCACTCTGCCTTCAAAAATAAATAAGAAAAAAATATTTAAAAACACGTAAGACGTGGGGACCATCCCCCAGTGCACGAGCCCTTGGGGGATCCCCAGCCACACCTAACACGGCCCACAGAGCCGGTCTCGCGCTCCAGGCTCAGCCGCCCGGCCCAGGGGCGGCGATGTGGCAGCTGCTGGCTGACAGCACTTTTATTGATTTCTTAAACAAGTGCTCAGCGGAGAAGACACTTGGCCCAGCTGCAGCTGTGATGTCTAAATGATCCTTCGACGTGGTCCCGGGCGTGGGCAGCCGGCCGGCCGGAGAGCTGCGCGCCCACTGCCTCCCGCTTTGCTTTAAGCTCTTAGGACGGGACCCCTCGGCCCCTTCCCCAGGACGCTCCTGGTTTGGGGATTAACTGTGCCCGGGGGCTGGGGTTCCTCCCACGGCACGGATGACCCTGTTTTTAGAGATTTATTTATTTGAAAGGCAGAGAGAGAGAGAGAGAGAGAGAGGGAGGGAGGGAGGGAGGGAGGGAGGGAGGGAGGGAGAGAGAGAAATCGTCCATTGCTGGTTCACTCCCCAAATGCCCACAACATGGCCAAAAGCCAGGAGCCAGGAGCCTCTTCCAGGTCTCCCACACAGGTGCAGAGACCCACACACTTTGGCCATCTCCCACTGCTTTCCCAGGTGCGTTAGCAGGCAGCTGGTTCAGAAGTGGAGCAGCCGGGACTCGAACCAGTGCCCTGTGGATGGCAGCACCGCAGGCATCGGCTTCGCCCAGTGTGCTGGACAACAGTCCTGTGTCACACTCGCCCTGGTACACAGTAAGCACTCAGTAATCCGCCAGCTCCGGCCGGGCAGAGGAGGGGCCAAGGCGTCACCTAAGACCCCCGGTTGGGGGAGGGAATTTTCCTGCTCCCTCTGAGCTGCAGGAGGCAGAAGGGACCCTGGACCTCCTGCCGGGGCTGGGGGCAGAGGCAGTCGCTGCTCTGAGTCTGCGGCCAGGGAACAGGTGCAGCCCCCTCCCACCTCCCGCCAGGCCCCCAGCAGCTCTGCCCTGTGCATCCACTCCACCCCGTCTCCTCCAGAGCCCTGCTCTCGCCTCGCGCCCTTCCCAGCTCACCCCGGACCCTCTGGTTCAGGGCCCAAAGCAGGCTCCTCGCCTGGAAGGGCCCCAGCAGGGAAGGTTCTGGGCACCAGCACCCGGTGCCCACTCCTGAATGGCATCCGTGCCGAGCACCTGCAGGCTCTTGTCGTCTGTCCTACACAACACAGTGGAGCCAGTGTGAGTCCAGTGCTGGCCCCGCGGGAGGTGTCGGGAGCCAGCCACAGGTGACTTTACCAGGCACAGCTGGTAAACTGCAGCCTGGGTGACCGCATCTCATACGGGCGCCGGTCGAGTCCCGGCTGCTCCACTTCCGATCCAGCTCTCTGCTGTGGCCTGGGAAAGCAGTGGAGGACGCCCCAAGTCCTTGGGCCCTGCCCCCGCGTGGGAGACCTGGAAGAAGCTTCTGGCTTTGAATAGGCTCAGCCCTGGCCGTTGTGGTCATTTGTGGAGTGAACCAGTGGATGGAAGACCTCTCCCTCTCTCCCTCCCTCCTTCCCTCCCTCCTTCTCTCTCCCCCTCCATAACTCTGCTTTTCAAATAAGTAAAATAAATCATGTTTAAAATAATAAGTCTATGGGAGGGTGTGCACGGTGTCCACGCAAGCCTGCACCATTGTAGGGAAGCGGCTGGAGCACTGCGGGCTTTGATGCCCGTGGCGGGGCCGTGGACGCCAAGGGGCCCCGATCTCCGCACCTGCCGGCCTGGCATGGCCGCTTCTCCCTCCCCCTGCTGCCCTGGCCCAGAGGTCACCCTCAAAGGGCATGGGTCCGCCTCCTGCACGTTGCTACCTCTGGCCTCAGAATTCACTCTGGTCTGAGCGCGGCGACCGCTCCGTGCCCGCCCTCCAGCCCTGCCTTTCCCTGTCTCCCAGGCGTCC
This sequence comes from Oryctolagus cuniculus, assembly GCF_051225735.1. Lineage (NCBI taxonomy): Eukaryota > Metazoa > Chordata > Mammalia > Lagomorpha > Leporidae > Oryctolagus > Oryctolagus cuniculus. The sequence goes on from NC_142882.1 coordinate 2,290,680, forward strand.
CAAGAAAGGATCCGAGGTTATGCTGACGGTGGTTACACCGTAACAATCCCCCCTGGCCCCGGTTACACTGGAACAACTGCAGCGCTGGCAGTGGCTACATTGTGACAGCGGTGAGGGCCAGACCATAGTTACACTGTAGCAATTTAAACCCTGCCAAGTGGCTACATTGTAACCATTACAGAACTCACTGCCCTCCCCTGCATTTCTACCCCGGGCTGGGAACGGCCTTGAAGTCACGGCTTTATGCCTGATGTCTTACTGGACCTGGGGAGGTGGCGGTCAGTGCTGGGCCCATTTCACAGATGCAGAAACAGAGGCTCAGCCCGCTTGAGTTGGCAACACCAAGACCCACGCTGAAATGCACACTCTGGACCCAGGCCCCGGAGGGGGGATGCTGGGGTGTCCACAGAGAGCAATCTGGGCGGGGGGGGGGAAGTTCTGCATGGATTTCAATGACTTCTTCGCACTGAGATGAGCCTGTCTTCATTCCATCCCCCACAAAGCCCCGGCAGGACAGGTCCCACAAGGGTGGGCTGTGCGTGTGTGTGTGTGGGGGGGGATCTGGCCGCCCCGCTCTAAGCGGCACCCAAAGGGAGACCTGCGCTCCCTGGTGCCCCCCCCCCACTCGGGCGGGTGCCGGGGTCGCTCCACTCTGCAGGTGAGAAGACTGAGGCGCAGCCTGGTGGCGCCGGGGCCGCAGCTCCTCCCGCGGGAGCACCGGCGCCCGGCAGCCCCACCGCGGTCTCCCAGCGGCGCCGCCTGGCTCCGAGCCCGGCTGCCCGGAGGCATTTTGCTTTATTAGTTGTCGGGCGCCCCGTTAATCGTCCGAACCAAGCGATTAGCGTGTCTTTTATATACGGCCCGGTGTCTAATTGTGTAGCGTGTAACACGGTGGCTCCAACCTGCCCGGCTAATTACCTCTCCTGCACAATTAGCGCCTCGTTATCTACGGCGACAGCCTCGTCTGTAACTGTCCAGCTCTGGCCCTCAGCAAGGCCGGCGCCCGGCCCTCAGGACGGGGAGCCGCAGCCCCCCAGGCGCCATGTGAGCTGGGCCTCTCCCTGGGAGACCCAGACCCTGCCCTGAAAGGTGGGCAGACAGAGGTGCCCTCTGCTGGTGGAAGGGCATGGGAAGCTGGGCTGTGCAGGGTAGATAGGAGTCTGTGGGGGCCGGCGCCGCAGCTCACTAGGCTAATCCTCCGCCTGCGGCGCCGGCACACCAGGTTCTAGTGCCGGTCGGGGCGCTGGATTCTGTCCCGGTTGCCCCTCTTCCAGGCCAGCTCTCTGCTGTGGCCAGGGAGTGCAGTGGAGGATGGCCCAAGTGCTTGGGCCCTGCACCCCATGGGAGACCAGGAGAAGCACCTGGCTCCTGGCTTCGGATCAGCGTGATGCACCGGCCATGGCGGCCATTGGAGGGTGAACCAACAGCAAAGGAAGACCTTTCTCTCTGTCTCTCTGTCTCTCTCTCTCACTGTCCACTCTGCCTGTCAAAAAAAAAAAAAAAAAAAAAAAAGGAGTCTGTGGGGTGGAAAAAACAGAGGTGAGGCGGCTCCAGTGAGGGAAGGAGGCAGGCCTGCGAGGGGCCGGCGGGGTCCTGACACAGCCTGGCTGCTGCGTTGGGGGGAGCGTGAGGAGACGGCAGAGGCGGGAGGTGGGCTGGGAGGATCACACGGAGGGGCTGGCGCCGGCTGGGGGGCGGGTGAGGGGCTCCAGGAGGGGAGCGGCTGGGTCAGGGTCAAGTGCTTGGACAGGAGTCCTGGCCGCGGCTGCTCCCGGGAGCCGTGCGGTCTGAGATGAGGGCAGGGTGGGGGAGGGGCTGGGGCATCCCCCGTGGGCGCCGGTTCGAGTCCTGGCTGCTCCACTCCTGATCCAGCGCCTGCCGGTGCTCCTGGGCGGGCAGCAGTGACGCCCCTGCACCTGCGCGGGAGACCGGGGTGGAGCTCCCGGCTCCCCCCTCTGCCCTGGCTGTTGGCAGGCGTTTGGGGAAGGGCCCAGCAGGTGGGGGCTTGCTCGGCCTCTCTCTGCTCTCACATACAGAACAAGACGGAAATGAATGAACTTTAGAGGCAGATTCTCCAGCGAGGGCGAGGCGGGAATCCCGGCTCCCGCAGCTCCTCCCCGAGGGAGGCGCTGGGGGCTGCGGTGGGGTCAGCGACAAATCGCCCGGGAAGCCGGCAGCCAGCCCGAGCTGGGGCGGGGGGAGCAGCCCCACGCGGATCTCGCCCCAGGACAAGACAGGGAAAATAAAGACTTGGGAGCTCCGCGGCGGAGTGTTCTATAAGAACTTTTTCAAAGCAAACACGGGAGACACGAGCAGTTTTTTAACTGACAGACAACACAATGCAAGATAATATATTTAAAACCCATATCAGCTGTTAACCGACCATAAAAATACGGCGACATTAATCTGCGCTGCCTGTCACGGGCCCTCGGAGCAGCTGTTTGGCGGCCGCCGCTTTCCTTGACACTTTTTGCAAATACATCTCAATTTATTCGGATAAGGACAAGAGAAACAGCGCTCCTTCTCCCCGCCTCGCCCGCGCCCGCCGCTCCGGCCGCACGCGCGGCGCCGCCTCACGGCCGACCCCGAATTTCCCCCGAGCTCTGGGCGGCCACGTGTCTGCAGGTGAGGGCCTGGCTATGGCCGGCGCCGGAGGCCAAGACTCCACGTGCACCTGCTACTGCGCTCCGCCCGCCTCCGCGGAGAGCCCGCCCTCCCCGCGCGGCGAGATCCTCCGCCCCCCCCCCCCACTCTGCTCCAGCGCATGGGGCTCCTTGCTGCCCCTCCCACACGCCAGGCTCGCTCATGCCCCAGGGCCTTTGCATGGACGCCCCCTCCCCGTTCTTCTGTCTGGATCTGCTTCCCTCTCTGGCTCTCAGCTCCAGCCTCGCCACCTCCTCCGAGAGGACCCCACGCGCGCACACCCCTGGCTCCCGTGGCCGCCCCTGCGTCGCCCCTCCTGCCACACCTGGTTGTCCGTCCTTCCCGGCCCAACCTCAATCTGAAAACAGCTTGTTTCCTCCCTGTGGGTCCCGCCTGCCTCTCACACAGACGGAACCCCACTGGCGCTGGCTGGGGCGGGCCTATCCACCCCCTCCTCGCTGGGGCAGTGCCGGCCCCTAACGGGTGCTCAGCGCCAGGAGGCTTCGAAAGCTCACGGAGGTCGGAGTGGAACAGTCAGTCCACAGGCGGGCGTAGGACACAGCAGGACAAGCCGCCGCCGGGCGCCCGCATCCCACAGCGGAGCGCCAGCTCCCTGCGCATGCGCACCTGGGAGGCCGGAGGCTCAAGCGCTCGGGCCCCTGCGGCCCACGTGGGAGACCCGGAAGGCGCTCCCGGCTCCTGGCAGGTGCAGGCATTTGGGGCGGGAACCGGAGGGTTGAGGATCTCTATCTCTCTCCCTCTCCCTCAGTTCATCTGGGCGCAAACCCCGAGACCCACGCGTCAGGTTCTCCGTGGTCCACGTTTGCTGAGGCCCTGTGCAGACCCCGGCTCTGCGTGGACCTCGGAAGCTTTTTGCACCCAGAGAACTTACCGGGTCACCCCATTCTCACCAGCTTCGTGTAATCAGAGACAGACTCTCCCATCCGCTGGGTCACTCCTCCAATGCCCACAGCAGCCAGGGCTGGGCCAGGCTGAAGCCAGGAGCTCCACCCGGGTCTCCCGCGTGGGTGCAGGGCCCAGGGACTTGGCCGTCACTGCTGCCCCCCCAGGTGCATCAGTAGGGCGCTGGGTGGGGCAGGATGGGGACCTTGACTCGGGATGCACCCCAACCCCGCCCCCTTGGCGCCTCCTTGCTGAGGGAACCAATCAGGAGCTGCGGGGGGTGGGACTGGGGGGTCTTCCTGGGGGACCGCGTGTCCCCGGTCTGCGTGCAGCTGACTTCCCTCCCTGGGGGGTGGGCTCAGACCCCATCGCGGGTGGTGTCCTGCCCACCACTCTGAGCGTGGCTCCCTCCCTGGCCCCCAGGCCCAACCCCCAGGGTCTCCCAGCGGCCCGGGGCCACCCCATCCAAGCACCTGCCGCTGCCGCTGCCGCCAGAGCCGCCGGGTGCGGGGGAGACCCCAACAGATGTCCCCAGCGAGCAGCATCTGGGCCACGTGCTGCTGGCAGCTGGCGGCCAGGGCTCCGGGTGGGGCGTCCCACGTTCCCTCCCGGTCCGCCGTGCGTCTGCGGTCAGGCAGGAAAGGGTCCCACCACGCTGCCGCCCACCGCCCCCTGTGACCCTACACCCCAGGCCTCAGTGCAGGGACCGTGCCCCGGCTGTGGCTGCTGCCTTGGTGGCCCTGCTGGGGTGGTGAGCGCCACCGCGGGTTTGGTCTCAGCCACTTCCTCCCCATCACTCACGCTGTTCCAGCCACGGAGCCTCCTCACTGTCCACCACTGGGCCACACCCGGTCCTGCCCCCGGCCCTTTGCACGTGCCGCCGCCGCCAGGAATCAGCTTCTCCTTTGCCTCATCCGCGTGGCCTCAGTCCCCAGGCACCCCCAGCCCCCCTGTGCAGGAGCCCGGCTGTGTCTCTGCACCTGCCTGGTCCTCCCAGGAGGCTCACAGCCGCCATCATAGACATTCCCTGACCTGAACTGACTCGCGGGCGGTGCTTCCTCCCAGAACCCCCGGGCCCAGGGTGCGGCAGCCCACTCCTGTCGGGAAGGGAAGGGAGGGGGGTGCTGGCTTGCTACTTCTTCTCTTTCGGTCGTGTTTGCTTACTTGAAAGGTAGACGGAGTCAGAGAGAGCTCCTTCACGCCCTCAATGGCTGCAGCAGCCAGGGCTGGGCCAGGCAGGAGCCAGGAGCTCCATCCGGGGCTCCCACGTGGGTGCAGGGGCCCAGGGGCTTGAGCCCTCGCTGCCGCCTCCCTGGGTGGGCACGCGCAGGGAGCTGGACAGAAAGCAGAGCCCAGACCCGAACCAGGGTCTCTGATAGGGGACGCGGGGTCCCACCTGCTCGGAAACACCTACCGCTCAGGCTCACTCCTTCACCTTGGGTGGTCAGCTTTACTGGGGTGCCCTGGGGAGTCTGAAGGCCCCCAGCCCCCTTGGTCTCTCCCAGAGGCCATCAGGGCCCCACCCCCTCCCGAGCCCCCCAGTCCAAGCCCCCGCCCTTTCCGGGCCTCAGTTTCCCCATCTGAAATGGCAGCGATGGCGAGGGTCGGTGTTGCTGCGGGCTTGGGCCCGGCCCTGGCACCGCGTGCTGCCCGCATCATTTCTTCCCCCTTCATTTCTTCCGCCCCCAGGGCTCAGCCATGCTGCCCCCTGCCGCTGAGGACCCAGTCCCAGGTCCCCAGCCCCTGTTCTCTGCCAAGAGCCAGAGCCGGGAGAAGCTTCTAGAAGGCGGGGGAGGGGCCGCCTGGCGGCTCTGCGGCCGCGTCGAGTCAGGGGGAGGCGTCTGTGCAGCACTTCGCTGAGTTTGGGGCAGCGGCGAGGTGGGGGTCCCCGGACCGAGCGCTCCCAGGGCTTCAACCCAGGCCCAGGTCCCAGATGCTCCCCTCCGGGCGGGGAGGCCTCGGAGACCCCCAGCTCCAGTCCCTGGAAGTGACCCCAGGGGCGACCTCCGCCTGCAGCCTGCGCAGCCAATGAGGAAGCCCACTGCGGGAGCCTGGAAACCGTTTCCATGGCACCCGGCCGCCGCGGTCCCTGGAAGGGCCTGGTCGGAGGGGGAGGGGCTGGACTGGAGGGGGAGGGGAACGCTTGCTCGGTTACCAAGGCAACCGCAGCTGCTGCGGGAGGCGGGCCCAGCGGGCGGGGGCGAGGCCTGACCCCCAGATGGGCGCAGACTGAGGCAGGAGGATGCAGGGGGCTCCACCCCCGAAATGAAAACTGCACCCTGCGTGCGCCACCGTGAGGGGCCTGGCGGGGAAAGAACGGGCCCCAGGAGACACAAAACAGGCCCGAGGCCGCGGCCTGGGCAGTCCGGGAGGGCTTCCTGGCGGAGGGGAGAGTCCCTAAGCTTTGTGGGCCAGCGCCAGGGTCCCGGCGTCGCAGCTGCGGCACGGCGCGCCTGCCTGCCGGCTGACTCACGGCTCAGCAGCCGCTCCCGCCTTCTGCGACGGAAGCGCCCGCAGCACCTGCCGCGAACCAGAGGTGGCGGCGCCCGCTATGTCCGGAGGTCACTGGTACCCGGCGCGGGGCGCGGGCCCAGAAGGCGGCTCCCCGGCTCCCCGCGCAGATTCGCGCTGTCCGCCCGAGTGACCCTGCAGACGCAGCCTAAGCGGGCACGGCTCGGCGATGACGCCCACGTGGGAGGTGCCCCCGGCCCCAGCTGGGCGCGGATGAGGGCGGGCCAGGGGCCGCTTCCCTCCTGCCACCAGCCCGCCGGCGGCACACGAGGCTGCCCAGGACCCGGAGGGCCGCACAGGGCTGCAGGCACGGCCTGCTGGGGGCTGGGGGCGGGGGGTGACCCCTTTTATCAACTCAGCAGTGCCAGGACTTGAACCCAAGCCCGGTGGCACCAGGGCCCCACTGTTCTCGCTCCGCCACTGTGGCTGCCCTCCTAAGAAGCTTCTGGAAGCCCAAGGAGCCCCGCCTCAGAGGAGTCTGGGAAGGAGCCCCTCCCCCCCCCCCCCCCCGACTCTGTGGCTGCCGGGGGCGGCCGCGGCTCTGCGTGCACCCAGCGTCCTGGACGCTCACAGGGGACAACCGCCCGCCCTCAGTTTCTGTTTTAAAATGAAGTCTGTTTCTTTATGTTGAAAGCCAGAGTGACAGACGGGGCAGAGACAGAGATCTTCCCCCCCCCACCCCCGGCTCCCTTCCCAGATGACCACAACGGCCAGGGCGGGGCCAGTCCAAAGCCAGGAGCTCCATCTGGGTCTCCCACGTGGGTGCAGGGGCCCCAGCACTTGGGCTGTGTCCTGCTGCTTTCCCAGGCCACAGCAGGGAGCTGGATCGGAAGCGGAGCAGCGGGACTTGAACCTGGGCCCACGTGGGAGGCCGGTGCTGCAGGCGGCTTCGCCCGCTACACCACAGCACCCACCCCTTGGTTTCCTTTTGTACATAGATTGCGACGTGACAGACAGAGAAAGGACCGTGAAATACAAATGAGCAAGGACTGTCATTCCTTCCCCAGCTGATGGCCCCGGCTCTTGCTTCTTTGAAGTCCAGTGCCGTCCGCGTTCAGGCACGCTGGGTCCGCGAGCCCAGGGGACGGCACGGTGCTACTTCTAACACCTACTCGGGGCTGTCATCGGGGCATGACTGGCATTTAGCAAACATGCAAATGCGTGCGACTGAGCGGGTCTGAGGTCCGCACAGTCGCGTGGAACCAGCGGCACGATCCAGCTGATGACGACATGCAGCCCCTGCCAGGTTCCCCAGAGACATCTGGGCACATCCGGCCTCCGCCCAGCACACGTCACTGATGTCGCTGGGCACCGCCCTCCCGCTCTGGGTGTCAGTTCCACTGCCCCGTCCCCTGCCTCTTGCCTGTTGGCTCCAGCCAAAGATCCCAGGGCTCACTCTGATTGGCTTGGCTCGGGTCACATGGCCACATCTGAGCCAATCACTCAGACGCACTGTGTGGTGTCCCACTAACCAGCCCAGGCCACCGGAGAGCAGGAAGTAGGCAGGGGTGGCAATCGGGCTGGGGATGGAGGAGCAGGGCCCCCAGAGGCAGTGCCACATCATCTGAATGGCTGCTTCAGCCAGGGCTTCCATCTTGAGTTCAGCGTGCGATGCTGTGTGGCGCTGGGAGAACGTCTTGCCCTCTCTGTTGCTCCCTCACTGCCAGGAGTGAGAGCAGACAGAGGAGGGGTGCTCAGAAGCCTCCCTCTCACTCAGAGCCACAGGCTCCAATTATTGAGCACTTCCTGTATACCAAGAACAGCAGCTCTACCCCAGGACTGTGGTTTCCGCCCTCTGTGGCCAAACACCCCATCCTAGAAGGGAATTCACAGAGCAGGAGCGACCGACCCGTGCAGTCAGTAAGACCCCGCATAACACAAAGGAGACGCGACGAGAACTGCCTCGCAAGAAGCTGTGCGCTTCCCGGCCAACCGTGCTGAAGCCGGCCTAGGAGGTGGCCTCCGCCGGGACCCCAGCCCCCACGCTCACCCTTCTGTGCCCCCTGCAGCCGCAGAGGGCGCTGGTGAGCCCCGAGGCAGGTTACAGCCCTCCTCCGCCCGCAGCCCTCCGTGGCTCCCACCTCCCTCAGGGCCAAAGCCTGAGTCTGCTCCCACCAGCCCTGCAGCCCACAGGCCCCCTGCTCCAGCCACACAGCGCCCCCTGCTGTCCTCCCATGTGACACGCTCCCGCGGTGGCCCGGGCGCTTGGGTCCCTGCTACCCAGGGCTGGGCCGCAGCAGTGAGCTAACCAGCCCCCACCTGTGCGCAGGTCACCGTGTGCGCGCTCAGTTTCCGGCTGGCCCTGGGGGGGGGGGAAGCATACTCATTTCCATGGCAACCGTGTTGTCTCCAGTGTGACTACAGGCTGAGTGACAGCCACGGAGGCCAGATGAAGTCACTGCCACCCACGCTGCAGGGAGGGGAGCGGCGCCGGCCCCAGCGCCAACCAGGGACAGGCTGGGGGGGGGGGTCAGCAGGCAGGGAGTGGGGGACCTGCCCGCTGCCCGCCATCGCTCGCTCCCTCCTGCCTTGGCATCTTAAGGGGCTCCCAAGAGAGCTCAGATCTTCCTGTAACCCAGCGAGCACCTCTGATCCGCTCGGGTACCGTCCACACCCAGCAGCACACAGCAGGCGCTTCTTACATGCTCTGCAGGAAGGAGGGAGGCGGGGTTGGCCGAGCACTTCTTCCCCAGGGTCCTGGCCATCCCGTCACCAGCCCCTCTCAGCGGCCGATTGGCAGCCCGCAGCCCCCTCGGAGTTCTCTCCGGACTCACCACGTCAGCAGGCAGCCGCGGGAAGGCCCCAGGCTCCCGGCCCCCAGATGGGGCTGGAAAGAGCCGTGGCCACGCGGGTGTGTGTGCCCATCTGCCTACGGGTGTGCACACGTGTGCGTGTGCCCGTGTGAATGTCCACACATGGGTGTGCGAGTGCACACACGTATGCGTGCGTGTGTTTGTGTGTGCATGTTTCTGGGCCCAGAAGGGACTCCCAGGTGGAAAGTGTGCCCGGTTCTTCGGGAAAGATCCGCCCAGCACACGGAACCGCCCCAGACTGCAGCAGGCGGCGCAGCGGCCCGAGTCAGGGCGACGGAGACCTGGTCCCAGCGTGAAGGTGGGGGCTGCGTGACCGCCTCGGGGAAAGAGGCGGACCCCGGTGCAGGGTCAGAGCCGGGGTCGGGGCCACAGCATCACACGGCGGGGGACGGGGGTGTGCCTGTATGTGTGTGTGTCTGTGCATGTCTCTCTGTGGGTACCCATGTGTGTATCTGTGTACATCTGTATGTATGCATGTGTGTATCCGTGTGTATCATGTAGCCATGTGTGTATTTGTACTTATCGGTGTGCATGCATGTGGACGTCTGTGTGTACTTGTGTATCTGAGTACCTGTATGTTTGTATCCATGTCCATGTGTGTATTTGTGTGTGTATCTGTGTATATCCATGTACGTGTGTGTCCATTTGTGTATCTGTGTGTATCTGTGCATCTGTGTGTATCCATGTGTATACATGTGTATCTGTGTGTATCCATGTGTACCTGTGTGTATCCGTGTGTGTATCCATGTATATCTGTGTGTATCTGTGCATATCCGTGTATCTGTATCCATGTGTGTATCTGTATCTGTGTGTATCCATGCATATCTGTGTATCCGTATGTATCCTTGTATCTGTGTATCTGTGTATCCGTGTATATCTCTGTGAATCCATGTACCTGTGTGTTTGTATCTGTGTGTCCATTTGTGTATCTGTGCGTATCCATGTGTATATGTGTGTATCCATGTGTGTATCCGTGTGTATATTTGTATCTGTGTGTATACATGTGTATCTGTATCTGTGTGTATCTGTGTGTTTGTATCTGCATGTATCCGTGTATCTGTGTGTATCCATGTATATCTTTGTGTATCCATGTGTGTCTGTGTGTATCTGTGTATATCCATGTACCTGTGTGTTTGTATGTGTGTGTCCATTTGTGTATCCATGTGTGTATCTATGTGTATCCATGTGTACCTGTGTGTTTGTATCTGTGTGTATCCATGTGTATCTGTGTATATCCATGTGTGTATCTGTATCTGTGTGTATCCGTGTGTGTATCTGTATCTGTATTCATGTTTCTGTGTGTATCCGTGTATATCTTTGTGTATCCATGTGTGTCTGTGTGTATCTGTGTATATCCATGTACCTGTGTGTTTGTATCTGTGTGTTATTTGTGTATCCATGTGTGTATCTATGTGTATCCACGTGTACCTGTGTGTATCTGTGTGTCATTTGTGTATCTGTGTGTATCCGTGTGTATATTTGTATCTGTGTGTATACATGTGTATCTGTATCTGTGTGTCCATTTGTGTATCCATGTGTGTGTATATGTGTATCCATGTGTACCTATGTGTTTGTATCTGTGTGTACCCATGTATCTGTGTGTATCCGTGTGTGTATCCATGTGTACCCATGTGTGAGCTTCTGGTCTCCTCTTCTTACAAAGCCGCGGGGGTTCAGGCACAGGGAGGCCAGCCTGATGCCCTGGCCGGTCCTAAGCCCCTCCCCAGCCCCCTAAGCCCTGGTGCACAGACCCAGGGGGCCGCGCCCACACCGAGCCCCCGGCAGGCGGCAGTGCTGAGACGCTCCACCTGGGCTTCCCACACACCTGGGCCCTGGCGAGCCCCAGGTCCACCCCACCATGTCGGCTGTCCCCTGGGGCTGATGCTGCCCCGCCCCACCTCCTGGCCCCCCGCTGTGAGCCAGCCCCCCACCCCCACCCCCAGGCTGGGAGCTGGGACCAGAGCAGACAGGACACCTGCCTCGGTGGGGCTGGCCATGGGGGGCCATGGTGGGGGGAGACAGGCGGGGAGAGGGGAGGTGTGAGTTTCCAGCTGGGGAGGGGACACTGGGAGTGCCAGGGAGGGGACACTGGCTGACAGTGACAAGGACACCTGAGGAGGTGCGGAGGGAGCCCCGGGAGTGAAGGGTCCCCAGCAGGTCCTCAAGGCGGGACCATGCTGGGCACAGCCGCTAGTCCAGTGCGAGCACTGGCGGGGACACAGACAGGGCCATGGGATGCAAAGATGGCGACCCCCATGCTGAGGAGGGGACCACCCTGCCGACACCTCCACACCGGGCTTCAAGCTGCCGGACCGTGAGGCCCTTGCACTGTGTGTGTGTTTAAGATTTCTTTACTTGAAAATCAGTTATGGGGGGAGGAGACAGACAGAGATCTTCCACCTGCTGCTGGTTCACTCCCCAAATGCCCACCACAGCTGGGGCTGAGCAAGGCCAGAGCCAGGAGCCAGGAGCTCCATCCGGGTCTCCCCCATGGATGGCAGGTGCACAGCACACCTTGTGGGGGCGCATGCGCAGGGAGCTGGAACTGGGTGTCGAGCCGGCATTGAAAGCCGGGCACTCCAATGTGAGTGCACCAAGCCCGCGTGGGGCGATACCGACGCAGACCAGCGCACGCCTGAGGTCACACACAGGAACCAGCAGAGTCGGATCCCCAGAGCCTTGTCCGACACCATGCTCCCAACAAGGACAGACTTGCTGTGTGGCAGGAGCCACTGCTTTTCTCTCGGGACCTCTGAACCCCCCCCCCCCAGAATACATCAACCCACGACCTACGTCTCTGCGAGACCCACCTGCAGCCTTCCTCCTGCCACAGGCCTTTTGCACTGGCTGCGCCCTTGGCTGGAGCACCCCCACCCCGTCTGCTCCCCTCCCCACCCCTGCTGGCTTCCAGTCCCAGATCACCGCCACTTCCTTAGAAAGGCCCTCCCTGCTCCCCTGCCCCCTACCCACCCCACTGCATTTTCGTGACAACCCCTATCTCGCTCAGACGGTTCCACGTTCATCTGTTCGCGTGGCTATCACCCGGCTGCTCCCAGGGCCAGGGCTGCGCGTCTGTTTTGTCGCTGCTTGGGTCAGCCAGTCACACAGTAGCTGCTCAGCACCTGCGTCTGGAAGCCCCGTGTGGGGCTGGTGTGGGGCCTTCACAGCTCCGAGCCTCAGTTTACCTGCCAAGGACGCAGGGTGACCATCGTCTCCCACAGGGACGCCTGCTGGCCCTGGCCAGGAGGGCGGGAAAGGCCACGGCCCCTGCTGGAGGGCACGGCGCTGTCCGTGGTGCTGAGCCACGCTGCTGTGAGAGGCTGGGAGGGTCGGGGCGTCCGGCAGATCCTCCGTGGTGGGATTCGGGCTTCTGGGACTGGCCAGCTCCTTCCCACAGGCTCCCCACCCCACTCCGTCTCCTGGAGCCTCTCCTCCGAGCCAAGTCTCCCCAGCGCAGCTCCAGCTGGCCCACGAGAACCAGGGGAACAGGGAGTTGATGGGGAGCCAGAGCCAAGGCGGCTCTCTCCTCTGTCTCGGCATATCCCGGTCTCTCTCTCTGGGATTGTGCCTTTACGTCTCTCTGTCTCTGCCCCTGCCTGCCTGGCTTCTCCATCTTTGTCTCCTTCCATTTCTGTCTCTTCATCTCTTGGCCTCTCCTTTTCCCTCTTTTAATATACTTTTTAAAATACTTATTCATTTGAGAGAGAGAGCAAGCTCCCTTTTGCTGGTTGGCTCCCCAAACGCCCGCAACAGTCAGGGCTGGGCGAGGCTGGAGCTGGGAGTTGGGGACTCCATCCAGGTCACCCCCAGGGGCAGCAGGGGTCCAAGTACTTGAGCCATCAGCCCCAGCTGGCTCCCAGCGTACATATCAGCTGGGGTCGGAGTGGAGCAGAGCTCAGACCCAGCCTCTTGCCTGCTGCGCCCAGCGCCCACCCTGTCTCTGGCTGTGTCACTCCTGTCTCTCCCCCTCCCTCCACTCAGAACGCTCCAATCCCTCCCAGCCCAGCTGCCCCCAGGGGACCCGATCTCCTCTGGGCCCCCAAGGAGGGGGGAGCAAAGACCCCCCACCTGCATGCTGGCCATCTCTCAGCCAAACGGGGCCACCGTGCCCTGCCTCCCGCCGCCCCGGGCAGGCCTCCATCTCCCTCGTCTACACTGTCCGTCTACACCGGGACATGATTGGCAGGCGGTCTCAGTGCCTCTGATTCCCTAGGGCTGCTCCCCGCTCCAAGCCTAAAATAAGGAAATCTCATCAGCCCCCTAACACCTGGCAGCAGGAACATGCGGCGGGTGAATAATTTATCCTGTGAGTCATTTTAATATTTTATAATAATTGCGAGGACCCGTTTGGTTTTGTGTAGTTGTCTAGGTGTCATTAAGACATCTCTGAACACGGCCGAGGTGCCCTGGGCCCAGGCGGGCGGCTGAGCGAGCCAGGCTGAGGAGGGAGGCCGTCCCAGGGGCTGCTTAGCGGGCAGTGAGCTTCGAGTGCGTCAAGGCCTTTCTCCCATTCATTCATTCACTCATTCATTCATTCAGACTCTCACAGGACGGGGCGACCAGTGAGGCCGCCAGAGGGGCGGAGTCCCTGAGCCGGCTGGTGCTGGCCTGTTACCTGAGCACCTACTATGTGCACAGGGGAGCCCCGTTGATGGGTAAACGGGGCAGTCCTGCGGCCCCAGCTGTCTGGGGCTGACGGCACCACTCTCCTCTGTGATCCTGCTCTGACCCCCGCTATGGGAGAGGAGACGGGTGGGGGGCACAGAGAACGGAGGGCACGCCAAGGAAGATTTCTGGGAAACCCCAGGACGCCCGTTCATGGAGATGGACTCGTGACAAAAGCGTGTCTTCTTTAAGAGACCGTGGGGCGCACTCGCCACCCCGCCCACTTCCGGCCCCCTCAAGTCATCCCTGCCCCCCTTCTCCTGCCCCCCCTATAAGCACTATCTGCTCCCCGTTTCCAGGGAGGCGCCCCTCTGGCCCCCACACTGTAGTTCTTCTAAGAGTTGTATTTATTTATTTATTTATTTAAAAGGCAGAGAGAGGGGCCGGTGCTGGGCGCAGCGGGTTAAAGCCCTGGCCTGCAGTGCCGGCAGCCACTATGGGCGCCGGTTTGAGTCCTGGCAGCTCCTATTCCAATCCAGCTCCCTGCTGTGGCCTGGGAAGGCAGTGGAGGACGGGCCTAGTGCTTGGGCCCTGCACCCGCGTGGGAGGCCCGGAGGAAGCTCCTGGCTGTGCCCACGTTTTAACTGGGTCACGGCCTGTCTTACTGCCGGGCTCGAGTCCTCTGTGCGTTCTGCACACGCACGCACTGGCCGCCGTCCCCAAGCTGCCACCTGGCTCCAGGGGCCAGAGGTATTCAGTTCTTTCTAAAGCAGAGTGAGAGAGAGAGGGAGGGAGGGACGGGGGAGGGGGAGAGGGGGAGGGAGACACAGAGAGAGAGAGAGAGACGGGGGGAGGGGGGAGGGGGGAGGGAGGGAGGGGGGAGGGGGAGGGAGGGAGGGAGGGAGGGAGGGGGAGGGAGAGAGAGAGAGGTCTTCCTCCCCAGATGCCCGCACCAGCCAGGGCTGGACGAGGCCCGAGCCAGGAGCCAGGAGCCAGGAGCTCCATCCGGGTCCATCATGCGGGTGCCGGGCCCCAGCACCTGGGCCATGAGGGAGCTGATCGGAGTGGCGTGGCCGGGACCAGAACCGGCGCCCACGTGGGATGGCAGCGCCAGCAACGAGCCGTGAACTCTGCTGACTCCATCCAGCTGCAGCGGCATTCTCTTTCGTTTACCAACCATCTTCGGTTGTCATCCCACGCAGTGTTCACCTAACTCCTGAAGTTCTCCGTTGGGGCGACGCCGTGGCACGGGGGGTTAAAGCCACCACCTGCAGCACCAGCACCCAGTGTGGGCACCGGTTCGAGTCCCAGCTGCCCCGCTTCCGTTCCAGCTCCTGCTATGGCCCAGGAAAGCGGCAGCGAGGGCCAAGTGCTGGGGCCCCTGCACCCGCGTCGGACACCCTGACGGAGCTCCCGGCTCCTGGTTGGGCCTCGTCCAGCCCTGGCTGTTATAGCCATTTGGGGAGTGACCCAGCACATGGGAGACCTCTCTCTCCCCCTCTGTAACTCTGACATTTTCTTCTACACATTTCCCAGTTCTGCACTCTGCATGGAGACCCGTGACCCGGGTGCTTTCTGCCCCGGGTGGGGAGAGCAGCTCCAGGTGGTTTTACCCAGGGACCCTGGGGAGCCATCGAGGGTTCTGGAGGGAGCGAAGCAACAGGCAGCTTAGGTCAGGAGTCTCTCACTGGGCCTCAGTTTCCCCTGCCAAGAAACAAGCTGGCCAGAGCAGAACCCATGAGGTCAGCTGTCACACAACGAGGTCACGGCCACAGACGCTCGGCCAACGCCCGGCGCCCGCCGCGTGTGCGAGCCGCTGTCCTGGCGCCCAGCCGTTCAGAGTGACAGACCCAGGCTCTCTCCCCTCGCTCAGATGGCAAATTCCGGTCATTTTTCAATTCCAGTCATTCTCTCTCACCCACAAAGTGTGCCAAGAGCCACTTTCCCGCAAATCCTGATTGAAAGCAAATGGCCCAGGGACAGCGGCTGGGGACAAACCGGCCCCTGCCCCGCCTCCCCGACGGGCGCCCAGCACCTCCCTGCGCTGTTAAAGCGACGTTCCCTTGACCGCCGGCACCGCCCAGCCCGGGCTGACGGGCCCTGCGGGAATCCCCCCGCCCCTCCCCCAGACCATTATGCTAAGGGCCCCTGGTTTGCAATTATCATAAATCAGAACACTCCGCCAGGACCTGCTTTTGTGCAAACTCTGTGCCTGACGGGCTCCACTGCCCGACTGCCCGGAAGGCTTTCCTGGGAGACTCCGGGAGGGCGGGCGCTGGGGGGCGCGGCTCTGGGGGGCTGCCGGGGCGTCCCCGACTCTGGATGAGGACGTGAAGGCTCAGAGAGGGAGGTCCCCCTGCCTGGGCCCCCCCACACACCACCACCGCGCTGTGGCCTTTGCCTGCTTGGGGAGTGGGGAGTCGCCAGCACCAGCCAGCGGGCAGTCGGTCTTGGCAGGGTTTTAGTCTTTTTTTTATCTGAAAGTGAGAGAGAGAGAGAGAGAGAGAGAGAGAGAGAGAGAGAGAGGTCTTCCATCCGCTGGGTCACTCCCCAAATGGCTGCAACCCCAGAGCTGGGTCAGGCTGAAGCCGGGAGCCAGGAGCTCCATCCGGGTCTCCCCTGTGGGTGGCAGGGGCCCAAGGACTTGGGCCGACTTGGACCTATGCAAATATAAGTGGGCTTCAAACGTTCATGGGAAACATAAGCTTTGGGGGCAGGCATCTGACCAGCTGCTAAGACACGGGCAGCCCCGGCAGGTGCCCGAGTCGCCTTCCCAGCTCCAGCTTCCCGCTGGTGCACCCGGCAGGCAGCAGTGAGACCCGGATGGTGCTCCTGGCTCCAGCTCGGTCCAGCCCTGTCCCTTGTGGCCATTTTGGGAATGAACCAGTGGATGATGAAAAGTCCCCCACCCCCCAACTCTGCCCAAAAGGCCGCCACAAATCCCCAAACACAGTTAAGGAAAGTTTTATTGTCGGGTGGGGGAGGGAGAGAGAGGGAGGAGGGCAGGGCCTGGCTAGAGCTTTGCAGGGCGGAGGGGGTGGGAGTGGGGGAGCAGCTGCCACTCATAGTTGGGCCATTTGGTCACCTGACTCCTGCTGAGCCAGGCTGAGTCCTGGAGAGGCCGAACCTAACGTGCAAGGTGGCGTCTCGGCTTGTGATGGCGCCATTTCACTAACGCTGCCTTTCAAATACACAAATCTTTTTAAAATGTTCAATGTTGGCCGGCGCCGCGGCTCACTAGGCTAATCCTCCACCTTGCGGCGCTGGCACACCAGGTTCTAGTCCCGGTCGGGGCGCCGGTTGCCCCCCTTCCAGGCCAGCTCTCTGCTGTGGCCCGGGAGTGCAGTGGAGGATGGCCCAAGTGCTTGGGCCCTGCACCCGAATGGGAGACCAGGAGAAGCACCTGGCTCCTGCCATTGGATCAGCGCCGTGCGCCGGCCACAGTGGCCATTGGGGGTTGAACCAACGGCAAAGGAAGACCTTTCTCTCTGTCTCTCTCTCTCACTGTCCACCCTGCCTGTCAAAAATAAAATAAAATAAAATTTCAATGCTAGGGCCGGCGCTGTGGCACAGCGGGTAAAGCCACCGCCTGCAGTGTCGGCATCCCACATGGGTGCTGGTTCGAGTACCGGCTGCTCCACTTCCCATCCAGCTCTCTGCTGTGGCCTGAAAAAGCAGTGGGTGATGGCCCACGTCCTTGGTCCCCTGCACCTGTGTGGGAGACCCAGATGGAGCTCCTGGCTCCTGGCTTTGGATCAGCCCAGCACTGGCCATCGCGGCCATTTGAGGACTGAACCAGCGGATGGAAGACCTCTCTCTCCGTCTCTCTGTAACTGTTCCTTTCAAATAAATAAACTGTTTTTAAAAAGTTCAGTGCCATCACATGTAGCACTTTTTAAAAACATAAATAAAAGTGGCAGGCAGGTGTTTGCTGCCGGTGTGGGGTGAGGGGTCGAGGCCGAGCCCAGGGCTGGAGGTGGGAGAGGCCCTGGGCCCAGCACCCTGGTGTGGAGGCAGCTTCCGGTGGGGGGACAGGAGAGGGGCTGCAGAGCTGGGGGTCCCGAGAGGAGGGGCACCTGGGGGCAAGGAGGGAGGGGGAGAGAGAAGCCGAACCTGATGCGGTGTGGGAGGAAGGCTGCAGAGAGAGGCCGTGCAGACTGAGTGCAGACAGCTCTCTCTCTGTCCATCAAATCAGGCAGCAACCTGGGTGCCACCCGAGTGGAGCCACACGCCTGCGAGTGGAGTCAAGGCCAGCCCAGGGCAGCCTGGACCCAACCCCACATCCAGTCTACACTGCAAAAACAGGACAGGAGCAGCACCCTTCTCCACTTACCCAGGGTGTGGCAGAAGCCCTGCCCCCTCCCCAGGGAAGCAGCCCGGTCTGCAGGAAAAACTCAGCAAGACCCCAGCTCCCCGGTGAGAAGGGACCCCACAAGTCAAAGCGCCTTTTCAAAAATAAATAGGCTGATTAGCATAAACTATGCAAATGTATGCTAATGTGACAACTATTAAAAGATTCCAAATGTCATCGAGGGAAAACACTTGGGCCCTGGCAGGAGTGGGGGTTGGCGTAGAGGACTCCAGAGAAAGGTCGGGGCGCCCAGGACCTCAGGCCCCGCCCCCACGCCCTGGGGGCTCCAGAGCTGGGGGGGGCTGCACCCTAGGATCAGGCTGCAGCAGTCAGGGCTGGGCCTGTGCCCTGGGCCTTGGGACCGGCCGGTGTGCAGCCTGCGGCCAAGACGCCCACGCCCTGCACCACAGTGCCGGGGTTCGGTCCCGGCTCCAGCTGCTGGCCCTGGCTGCTGACCCCGGCTCCCTGCCCATGCGCACCCTGGGAGCAGCGGCGACTGCACGAGTTTTTGGGTCCCTGCCGCCCACTGCAGGAGCCCCGGATGGAGCTCCGGGCTCCCGGCTTTTGTTGTTGTGAGCATTTAGGAGCCAAACCAGCGGATGGGAGCTCGTTCTCTCGCTCTCAAAATAAATCAAGGAAATAACCTTGAGAAGAGAACCTCCTTCGCACAAAGGTCAGCCCCCAAGTCCCAGGGATCGTTATGGGGCAGCTTTGGCCTGCTCGCCCAGCCCTCCCCCGCCCCCACTCCCCAGGTCGGTCCCTGAGGCCGGCGGGCAGCAGGAGGGACGCTCAGCCGAGTCGCCCGGACACCACCGGTCAGGCAGGGAGCACCGAACGCACTTTGGCCGAGTTAGTGGGGGACCAGCGGGGAGGCGACCGGCCCGGGCCACACAGCCTCTGGGAGCAGCCAGCGCCTCGGCTCCCGGATTCCACGCCCCGCAGGCCACTCTCCCAGCAGCGCCCTGGCGTCTCCGGAACCCAGTCCCGAGGGCGTCCACCCAGCCCGCAGGACGCTGTCCAGCACAGCTGCAGGAGCGCCGGCCCCACGCGCGAGCGGACGCAGTGACCCCGAAAATCCCTCCAATTTCTCCCTGGAGGCCCCGCGCCGGCGCCCGGAGCGCTCATGGCCGCCAGGGAATCTGCACGCGGCAGCCAAGGTGCGAGGGCGGACCCCGCCGCGTGCACGCTAGAGAGAGGCGCGGGCGACGGGCGGACCCCAACCACGTGCGACTCCCCGCTAGAGAAAGGCGCGGGTGACAGGCGGGCCCCACCGCGTGCACGCTAGAGAGAGGCGCGGGTGACAGGCGGACCCCGCTGCGTGCACGCTAGAGAGAGGCGCGGGTGACAGGCGGACCCCGCCACGTGCGACTCCCCGCTAGAGGGCGCGCAGGAAGCAGGTGGCACTGGGGACTCCGCGGTGCCCACTCCCGGCCGCGCGCCCTCACGGGAAACAGATCGGGGGCCGCGGGGGGGGGGGGGGGGGCGGCTGCCAGCAACAGCCCCGGATTACAGGGGGACCTGGAGCTCCAGCCCGCCGTGCCCACCACCGCACCACCACGTCGGCGCCGCCCAAACCAGGAGCAGTTCCTGCAGAGGGCCACCGCCCACCGCTGATATGCCCCGACCCACCCAGCACCACCCAGCACCACCCAGCGCCCGCCCCTCCACACCTGTCCATGGGTGCACACCCGCCCACGAGTCCACACCCACCCCCTATGCTGTCCACGGGTCTGCGTCCACCCCCCACGCCGTCCACGGGTCGACACCCGCTCCCCCCACGCCGTCCACGGGTCCACATCCATGCCCCCACACTCATCCACGGGTCCACACCCACCCCTCCACACCCGCCCCCCCACCCGTCCACAGGTCCACACCCGTCCACGGGACCACAACCGCCCCCCCATGCCGTCCACGGGTCCACACCCACCCCCCCACGCCGTCCACGGGTCCACACCCGTCCACGGGACCACAACTGCCACCCCATGCCATGCACGCATTCACGCCTGCCCCTCCACACCTGTCCATGGGTCCACACCCACCCACGAGTCCACACCCATCCCCTACGCTGTCCACGGGTCCGCGTCCACCCCCCCACACCCGTCCACCGGTCCACACCCGCCCCCCCATGCCATCCACGGGTCCACACCCATCCACGGGTCCACACCCGCCCCCCCACACCCGTCCACGGGTTCACACCCACCGCCCCACCCGCCCATCACCATCCACCGCCTGCTCCCGGTCCCGGCCCTTTGAGCTCTCAGCCCCATAGGCGGACTAGAGAATCCCGCCGCAGCTTTCTCCCGGCGAGGCCGTCCTGGGAGGCATCTGTGGGCTCTCCTGACCCAGAGCCCACGGGCACCGGACGGCAGGACCTTGGGGGCCGGCGCTGCGGCGCAGCGGGTAAGGCCGTGGCCGGCGACGCCGACATCCCCTGTGGGCGCCGGTTCGAGTCCCGGCCACTCCACTTCCGCCCCGGCTCCCGTCTGTGGCCTGGGAACGCAGGGGAAGACGGCCCGTCTCTCACGTGGGAGACCCGGAGGGGCCATCTGTGACCCGGTGGGTGGAGGACCCCCATAACTCCATCCTTCAAATAAACAAACCAACCTTTAAAAACAGGGAGCGGGCCGGGTCCTGCCTCGGCCGCCGCCTGTGGGATTCTCCAGGCCTCGTCTTCCCGCCTCCGGGCATGCAGCACGGAGCCTCCCAGAATCCCTCGCGGTTGGGACAGTCATGTGACTGCAGGCAGCCAATGGGGAGTGGGCGGAAGTGCCGGCCGGTTACTTCCGCCCGGAGGTGTGGCTTTTCTGGGCCGCTCCCTCTGAAGCCAGCGGCAGCGGAGACAGAGGGGCCAGGGCTCCGAGTCACGAGGGGAGCGAGGGAATGCGGGGGCTCCCAGTCACGAGGCGGAGCGAGGGACCAACTGTTTGCCTTTCACCAGTTCACAGCCTCTCTCCCTTTCCAATCCCGCGCTTTAGCTGGCTCCGCCCCCAATTCCAGCCAATCCCTGAAGAGCATTGCTCCTGGGCTGCTGATTGGTGCAGCCAGGTCATGTGACTGAGGGCGGGGCCCAGGAGCCTGAGGGCTGCCCGCTGCCCGCTGCCTGCGGCCCAGAGACTCCGCTCTCACCTTTGCTGCTGGAGAGAAAAATAATTGTATGGTTTTAAAAAAATATGTACTTATTCATTAGAAAGGCAGAGTTGCGGGCTGGTACTGTGGCAAAGCTGGTAAAGTCACTGCCCGCAGTGCCAGCATCCCGCATGGGCGCCGGTTCGAGTCCCAGCTGCTCCACTTCCCATCCAGCTCTCTGCTGTGGCCTGGGGAAGCAGTGAAAGATGGCCCAAGTCCTTGGGCCCCTGCACCGCATGGGAGACCCGGATGGAGCTGGCTCCGCATGGACCCAGCTTGCCCCGTAGCTCTCCCCGGCTCCCCAGCACCCCTGAGCGAAAGTCCGCTGTTCTTGTTCCAAACTCCCCCGTCACCCAGCGACTCCCGGGTTCCTCTTCCCATCGCTGCGGCTCCACCCCACCTGACCCTGCTCCCCCCAGGGTCAGCCCGTCCCCCCGCAGGCCACGCCACCAGGGTCCCTGCCTGGGTCTGCGATTTCGCTGTGAGGACCGGACTAGGTCCCAGCCCCGGCCCAGGAGGGCCTGAATCTGTTGAAACTATGCATGATTGGCCATCCCCAACGGCTGCAACAGCAGGGCCGGGCCGAGCCAAAGCTGGAGGCCGGGTGCTCCACCCGGGGCCCAAGCGCTCGCGCCCGCCAGGGTCTGCCTGAGCAGGGAGCTGGCGCTCTGCCGGGGCCGCAGTGTCTGCCGGCATCGGAAGCCCCAGATGCGCCAGCACCTGCCAGCCAGGCGGGCGGGAGGGGCCCAGCTGCGAGGACAGACGCCCCAGCCCCCCTCTGCGGGAGCCGAGAACGGCGGGGAGCTGGGGGGCCGCCGGGGACCGAGCCAGCCCGCCCCCTCCGGGCCCTCCCGGCAGCGCCCTCTGCGCAGACTTAACCCCAAGTCCCTGTTCCGGGAACTTCTCCCAGCAGCCGACCTGACGCCAGAGGGGCAGCGACTCTGCAGAGAGTCGGTGGGGGCGCATCCCGTCCCCCCCACCCCAACATCGCCGCGCTGGGGGGGGGGCGCCCTCGCAGACTGCAACACTGGCGTGGGTTCGTGTTTCTCCAGCCATGAGCGGCTCTCCTGCAAGTGTGTGCACGTGCGAGCGTGTGTGTACATGTGTGTGTTGTGTGAGCTGCGTGTGCAAGCGTGTGAGCGTGTATGTTTGCATGTGTGTGCATGAGTGCCTGCCCATGTGTGTGCGCACGTGTGTGCACGTGTGATCATGTGTGTGTGTGTAAGTGTGTGTCTAATGCTCTCACTTTGAGATACGGCCAGACAGCGCCATGAAATCGTTGGCCCAGCGCCAGGAACATATAGAAAATCCTCCAGGCTTAATGGCGCCCATCCATCACGGCCGGCCGGCACAATGGAAAACAACCCATTGATCGCATCTATTTGGAATCGACAGCTGAGATGGGGTTGGGACCCGCCCGTGGCCGGCGGGAGCGCGCGTGGAAGCGGCAGTGTCCGGCGCTCAAGGGCACGGCGTCTGCAGAAGTGAAAGAATCCGGGCCGCGCATCCACTGAGCACCAGGGGCAAGACACATCCATGTCCCGGTGGCCACAGGGTGGGGAGACCCTCGGGCAGCTCGCGGGGCCTGGTCCAGCCGGGAGGCAGAGAAAGCCAAGAGCTGACGGCTGAGGAGGGGGCCGGCAGGTGCACAGGCCGGAGGCGGAGCCGGAGCGGGAGGCGAGGGGCGGGGAGGGGGCGTCTATGAAGGTGTTCCAGGTACCTGGGGACCACAGGGAGCCAGGGCAGGGCCCAGCTCCGGAGCAGGACGGCTTTGGTGAGAAACCGCCGCCATGGCGCAGAACTTGGGCTGTGCGGCCACCCCGCAGTCAGGAACGTGGTCAGCAGCTGACATGTCCGTGGCAGTAGGATCATAAGACGAGCCGGGTGTCCGGGGCAGAGGGAGGGGCAGACACAGTGAGGTCTCGCCAGTCAGGGGAGCAGCACGCGGCCAGGAGCAGGAGCGAGGCGCCAGCCGCGGCACAGGGGCCCTGAGGTCGCGGCGTGCAGGGAGAGACGCACACGCAGGACGCAGCCGGCCGGTCCACTCCCGGGCGTCCCCAGGGTTCTCGGAGCCGCAGAGATAGGCAGTGGGGAGGGAGGTGCCGGGAGCGGGGAGGGGGTTCCTGGGGACAGGGAGAAGGTTCCGGAGGCGGACGGCGGGGAGGGCGGCCCAGCCCGGGGAGTGCACTGTACGGCTGAGCTGTGCGTTTAGCAGTAGCCCCGCTGGGGGTTCGGCCTTACCTACATTTCACCACATCGCTGCAATTGTAAAAGGAAAAAAGACAGGCATCTAGCCTAGCGGACAAGACGCCCACGGCCCACCTCTGAGAGCCTGGCTTCCAGTCCTGACGCCGGCTCCCTGAGGACGGGCACCCCGGGAGGCAGCAGGGAGGTGACTCCCTCCTGGCTCCATTGAGAGAGGTGCAGAGCGGGGACCGGCAGGGAGGGGCAGGCCGCGGCGAGCGGCCCTGGTCTGGGGACATCCGGGCGCCCCAGCTCCCCGCCTGCCCTCTCTGTAGCACCCGGAGACAGATGCCGGTCGTCGCGGGTTTAACCTCTCCGTCCACGTGCAGGTGGAATCCCTGTCCCCGAGACCGGCTCAGCGTGGCTGCTGGGACCCCGCGGGCTCTGGCGGTGGCAGAGGTGAGAGCGAGAAACCGGCACCCATGACCCGGATGGGAGAAACACACACAGCCCAGTGTGGCTATGAGGCCTCTCTCTAAACGGATTTTAATTCTCTGTATTTATCAGAGGCCGGGGGAGCCGCTGACAGCCGCTCCTGCTTCTCCCAGGCAAGGCCAGGTCCAGCCACGGGGGGGTGGGGTTAGCAGGGGAGGTCTGGGGCTGTGCGGACCTGGGTTCCAATGCCCGGCTCACCGCTCGCTGGCTGTGTGGCGCCCGACCTGGGGTTCAGTCTCTGAACTGGGGGCGGTGGTGGCTTCCTCTCCAAGGACTGGGATCACCCCAGGGGACTCAGCCCTTAGTGTAGGCCTGGCACACAGCAGACGGTCAGCCAATGCCAGAGGGAGAGGGAGGGGGAAGGGGGAGGGGAGGAAGGAAGGAAGGGAAGAGAGAAGGGGGGGCAGGAAAGGAGGAGAGGGGGAGGAGAGGAGGGGAGGGGGGAGGAGGGGAGGGGGAGGAGGGGAAGGGATGGGGGAGAGGGGAGGAGGGGAAGGGAGGGGAGGAGAGGGGAGGAGGGGAAGGGAGGGGAGGAGAGGGGAGGAGGGGAGGGGAGGGAAGACGAGGGGAGGGGACGAGGGGAAGGGAGGGGAGGGGAGGAGAGAAGAAGGGAGGGGAGGGACCGAAGTGCCAGCATCCCGCATGAGCGCTGGTTCAAGTCCCGGCTGCTCCACTTCTGATCCAGCTCTCTGCTGTGGCCTGGGAAAGCAGTAGAAGATGACCCAAGTGCCCGGGCCCCTGCACCCAAGTGGGAGACCTGGAAGAAGCTCCTGGCTCCTGGCTTTGACCTGGTCTAGCCCTGCTGGTTGCAGCCATTTGGGGAGTGACCCAGCTGATGGAAGACCTCTCTCTCTCTCTCTCTGCCTTTCAAATAAATAAATATTAAAATGTATAAATGTACCTGAAATCCATTCTGCACAATCTTTGTGAAGTGCCTCGTATGTTAGAAACAGAGATCGAAATGAAGAGTAAGATACACGGAGGACATTGAGAGAGAGAGAGAGAGAGGGAGAGGGAGAAAGGGAGGGGGAGAGAGACAGAGAGAGAGGGAGAGAGATGGAGAGATGGGGAGGAAGAGAGGGAGAGAGCGAGGAAGAGGGAGAGAGGGAGGGGGAGAGAGAGAGAGAGGGAGAGGAGGGAGGGAGAGAGGGAGGGGGAGAGAGAGAGGGAGAGAGAGGGAGAGATGGGGAGGAAGAGAGGGAGAGAGCGAGGGAGAGAGGGAGGGAGAGGGAGAGGAGGGAGGGAGAGAGGGAGGGGGAGAGAGGGAGAGATGGGGGAGGAAGAGAGGGAGAGAGCGAGGAAGAGGGAGAGGAGGGAGGGAGAAAAGGAGGGGGAGAGAGACAGAGAGAGAGGGAGAGAGATGGAGAGATGGGGAGGAAGAGAGGGAGAGAGCGAGGAAGAGGGAGAGGAGGGAGGGAGAGAGGGAGGGGGAGAGAGAGAGGGAGAGAGAGGGAGAGATGGGGGAGGAAGAGAGGGAGAGAGCGAGGGAGAGAGGGAGGGAGAGGGAGAGGAGGGAGGGAGAGAGGGAGGGGGAGAGAGAGTGAGAGAGGGAGAGAATTGGAGAGATGGGGGTAGGAAGAGAGACAGAGAGAGAGGGAGAGAGATGGAGAGATGGGGAGGAAGAGAGGGAGAGAGCGAGGGAGAGAGGGAGAGGGAGAGGAGGGAGGGAGAGAGGGAGGGGGAGAGAGGGAGAGATGGGGGAGGAAGAGAGGGAGAGAGCGAGGAAGAGGGAGAGGAGGGAGGGAGAAAAGGAGGGGGAGAGAGACAGAGAGAGAGGGAGAGAGATGGAGAGATGGGGAGGAAGAGAGGGAGAGAGCGAGGAAGAGGGAGAGGAGGGAGGGAGAGAGGGAGGGGGAGAGAGAGAGGGAGGGGGAGAGAGAGAGGGAGAGAGAGGGAGAGATGGGGGAGGAAGAGAGGGAGAGAGCGAGGGAGAGAGGGAGGGAGAGGGAGAGGAGGGAGGGAGAGAGGGAGGGGAGAGAGAGGGAGAGAATTGGAGAGATGGGGGTAGGAAGAGAGACAGAGAGGGAGAGAGATGGAGAGATGGGGAGGAAGAGAGGGAGAGAGCGAGGGAGAGAGGGAGAGGGAGAGGAGGGAGGGGGAGAGAGAGAGAGGGAGAGAGATGGAGAGATGGGGAGATAGCGAGGGAGAGAGAGAGGTAGAAAGGGAGAGGGAGAGGAGGGAGGGAGAGAGGGAGGAAGAGAGATGGAGAAATGAGGGGAGAAGAGAGGGAGAGAGCGAGGGAGAGGAGGGAGGGAGAGAGGGAGGGGGAGAGAGAGGGAGAGAGAGGGAGAGATGGGGTAGGAAGAGACAGAGAGAGAGGGAGAGAGATGGAGAGATGGGGAGGAAGAGAGGGAGATAGCGAGGGAGAGAGGGAGAGGGAGAGGAGGGAGGGGGAGAGAGAGAGGGAGAGAGATGGAGAGATGAGGGGAGAAGAGAGGGAGAGAGCGAGGGAGAGAGAGGGAAAAGGAGCCTCAGACAGGGAGGCGAGGCGGGGGCGGGGGGACAGCGCAGCCCTCCCGCGAGCGGGTCCTTAATTGTAATTACCCGGGAACGCGTTGCCAACGCTGCGCCTGGCCCATTAGTCTAACAGTTGTCAGCCGCTCTCCAAAGGGGGCGGCCTGCGGGGGCGCGGAGGCGAGGGCCGGCAGCCAGGGGGCGCCCGGGCCCCCCCACCCCCGGGCAGTGCAGGCCGGAGACTGAGAGCCTCGCAGGCCGCCACCTGCCGGAGCCAGCAGCGAGCGAGTGGATTCGTCGTCCTGGCGACCGCACACGCAATGTGGCCAGGGCGGGGTCCAGCCGGCCCGGACCCCACAGGCTGCAGACGGGCAGCTTCGGAGGGAGAACCGGCTCCGCGCGTCTATCGGGGGGGCCCGGGCGCGGTGCGCAGACCCCTCTCACACCCTGGGGCGGGGCCTGGGCTTTGTTCTCAGGACACTGGGGAGCCCCGGGGCAGCTGGAGCCCCCGGCCCGTGCGGGCAGCCTGTGGGGGCCCAGCATAGGGTTTATGTGTAACTCAGACAGCCTGAGCCCGGGGCTCTTCTGGGCTGCGCAGTTGGGGTGCTCAGCACCCCAGCCAGGAGGGTGAGATGTGGGGGGCTGCGGATGACTCAGCAGAAAGTCTGCGAAGCATTAGTCAGCGCCGGGTGTATACCACCTCTCGGCTGGAGTGACTCATTGCCTGGGGGTGGGGGAGCAGACCCCCGAGCACAGATGCCACTCACCCTCTGCGAGACCCATGTGCGAAGCAGCAGCGGACCCCCCGCCCCAGCCCACCCGCGGGGGTGGAAACCGTGGGTTTCCACATTGGCGACCTGGCTCTGGCCCCCTCCCCAGAAACCACCAGATCCGCACGGCCCCTCCCGCCTCAGCCCCCGCGCTCTGGCTCCTCCCTCCTTGGGCTCACGGCCCGCCCTCCCTGTGGTCCTGCACACCCTGCCTGGCCCCTCCCTGCCCTGCCCTCCTCCCCCCAGGCGCCAGGCCCAGTCCTGCATCGCCTCCTGGGGAGCCCTCCTTGATGGCGGGTTTGAGGCGCACCCGAGTCACTCTCCCCTAGTTCTCTGCGTCCTCTGTGCCTGTCCACTCGCGCACCTGCCCCAGCCCGGGCCGGCACACAGGACGCACGCGCTCAGCAGGTGCCGGCTGCCCGCCCGAGTGGCCCTTCCCAGTCGCCCTGGGGTGGGGGGGTGGGGACTGAGGCGCGGGAACTGGGGTCCGCAGACAGCTGCGGGCGCGTTCCCCGCGTCCCCCGCAGCATCCTGGGTGCAGAGCCGGCGGCCACGGGGACGATGGGGGCTGGGGGCAGACGAGGCCCCGAGGGAGGGAGGGGCCCCCCATTTAGTAGCCAGGGGGAGGGGACCGTCTCTTCCCTCTATCGGCCTCGGGACGGCGAGAGGGCCCACGTGGGACGAGGGGCGATCCGCACCCGGAGCCAGGCGGGGAAGGCAAAGCCCGCAGGACGCGCGCTGTCCTGGGTGCCCGGCTCCCGCCCATCGGGAGCTCGCAGCCAATGGCCGCGCGGCTTGATGAGGTAATGTTCTCGCTTCGCGCTCCCATTGGCCGCGCTGCAGCCCGGTCTCTGGCCTGCCTCCCGGTCCCAGGGAGGCACCTGCGCGCCCGCACCACTGGCGGCGGGACCCCGCCCCCCACGGCTGTGGGGGTGGGGGCTCAGAGCCGCCCCCACGGCGTCCTGCAGCCGCTGTCCCCCCCTCCCGCCCAGTCCGCCCGGCCCCCGGCGGCTCGCGGGAGGCGCGGGCAGGGCGTGGAGACCCCCGCCGTGGGGAAGCCCACAGCCTCGTCTGGTCGCAGGCACGAGACGCGGGCAGGTTCTGCTGTTTATTTTGGTTGTTGATCGCAGTCCATAACAGTGGACTGCAATCCCGCCTGCGGGGGTCTGAGTCCTCGCTCCCTTCCCCACAAGCTCTGACCTTGGTGGAACATTCCAGAACCCGCAGCGCCCTGGCCCTTCCCCCACACCCTCAAAGCGCATCTCCCCTCTGTCCCCGCGGCCTATTCTGCCATGTACACCTGTTCTGGGTTGCTCTTTACGCGTCGTGTGTGTGTGAAAGGCAGACGGACGGAGCGGTCCCGGCGCGGGCTCACTGCCCAGATGCCCGCAGCGCCAGCCCGGGCCGCGCCAGGCCGAAGCCCAGAGCCAGGAGCTCCATCCGGGCTCCCCCGGGGCTCTGCCGCGCTGGGGGGCAGGGCGGGGCCTGAGCTGCGGACATTTGGGGGAACCCCTGTGTTTGCCTCTCGCGGGAAAGCTGCCGCGCACCCTGGTGGGACAGATGCTCCCTGTCCCCTGGGTCAGCACCCAGAAGCCGGCAGCTGGGGAGGGAGGCCGGAGGGGGCTTGTGCAAGGGCCCTGAGGTCTGCTGGGCTCCGGGCCCCCGGAGCCCCCCTGGGAGTGGGTGCTGGCAGCCGCGGGTGTAGCCGGCAGCTCTCGGGACCCTGGGGCGCCCAGGCCCGGCTGAAGCTCTCCTCTCTGGAAGAGGCTTCGCCCGGTGCAAACCCCGCGCCTCTGGGCTCCCGGCTCGGCCCAGGCACCTGGAAGTCAGCAGCTGGGTCTGCGGGGTCGCCCCAATCCCACCCCCACCTTCTCCCCAGCTCTCAGCCTCCTGCCCCGCCCTCGCCAATCGGCCCTCCCCGAAGCAGCCAGCAGAGGGCGCCGGTGAGCGCCTGAGTCAGGGCCTCTCCCTCTGCGCACAGCCCCCACCTCCCTCAGGACTGAAGCCCGGAGACCCCCACGCCCGGCCCTGAACCCTCCCTGCCCTTCCTCCCCGCCTCCCTCTGCCCCAGGCTGGGTCCTGCCTCACGGCCTTTGCTCCGGCTGTGCCCTCTACCAGCAATGCCCTTGAACCAGCTGCCACAAGTTCACTTGCTCTGGGGACCTCCTTGTGACATGGAGAGACAGACAGCTCCCACCTGTTGCTTCCCCCCCCCAAACCTGGGCCAGCCCAAAGCCAGGAGCCAAGAACTCACTCCTGGTCTCCTACCCGTGGACAGGGCCCCAAGCCCTTGGGCCCTCGGGGCTGCGCGCGGCCCCGGCCATGGCCGTGGATAGAGACATCAGGGTGCGGGGAGACACGTGCCGGGCTGTGGTCGCCTCCCAATGCCTTTAATGATTTTGTCCACGGGGCTCAGGGTTCGGTAAGCCAAGGTGGCATTGGAGCCGGCTCCCTTCAGCGTGGCTGACAGGTAATTTGTGGGAAGTTTAATTACAGGCGGCGTTAATTAACTGGCAGAGCGCTGGGCGGCGAAGGCCGCCATCTGCTCCCCCAGCGTCCCGGCTGTGAGGCGGCGAGGGGTGGGCACGGAGCGGCTGAGTCACCACCCTCCCTGACTGCCTGGGCCCCCAGGGGCTGCATCGCGAGGGGCAGGGGTGTGGGCTTGAGGTGAAGGGGCTGGGGGACCCGGGTCCCCCGGAGGAGGTGCATCCCAGTCCCCCTCCTGGGCGTGGCTCCCAGCTCTACTCTGATTCCAGGAAGCCGGAGCTCCATCCGGGTCTCCTGCGTGCGCAGGAGCCAGTCCGGGGCACCCCAAGTCTGTAGGGAGAAGACAGCTCAGGGCCCGGGTCAGGGGCTTCGGCAGAATGGGTGAACCGGGACTCCGCCCCCAGCCCTCGCTTCACCCCAGCCCCGGAACAACCGCGTCCCAAGGCGCCCAGAGCGTCCAGCACCTCCAGGCTGGCGCACCTGCTGCGCACCTGCTGTGCCCTCCCCCTCGACTCCTGTGTGCCTCCCGCTTGTCTGTCAAGCCCCCAGCAGTGCTGCCTCCTCCAGGAAGCCGCCCAGATTCCCTGGGATGGGGCAGGTGCCTCCCTCTGGGTTAAGCCTGTGCCTGAGGGTTCTTGCTCCTGGCCTTGAACCTGCGACATTAGCAGTGGTCACTTAGAGGAGGTGCTCCCGTGGGCAGGGAAGCTGAGGCTCGAGGTCCGGCACGCAGTAGGGCTGCAGGGAACAGATGTGCGACCTCGGGACTGCGATGTGGGGACCTGGAAGGGCCCCTGGGCGGGATCTAAGCTACTGGAAACCTGGTATTCAGAACAAACTCCAAATCCCTCACCAGGCTTTAGGCGGCCTGACCCCTCCTCCCTCCCCCTTCGCGGGGGTCCCAGGTGCTGGGACCCGGATGGAGCTCCAGGCTCCTGGCGTCGGCCTGGCCCAGCCCCCGGCACCCCGCAGGGACCTGGGTAAACCCCAATGCATTCCAAGGGAAGCCCGTTTATTTAAGACAAGTTTAGAGGCATCGGCGGCTGGACGGGACCCAGAACCCCAGAAGCCGCCTTGGAGGCTCCGATGGCCTTGAGAGCCCCCCGGCCCCGTCCCCGGCCCCACTGCCCAGTGTCCTGGCTGCGCCCTCGGAAGCCGGGAGCCCAGTCTGTGGCTCAGCCGCAGGCCACGCCGCCCACCAACACGCACGGCCAGAAATCGCGTTCAAACCCACTTTATTCTACACACGCCCGCCTCCAGCCCTCTGGTGGACGTCCCCCCACGCGGGGCTCAGGACGACGCCGCCGTCTCGGCGGCCCCAGCGCTGCAGCGGGGGCGCGGGCAGGCCCGGGCCAGCAGCTCCAGCCTCCGGGAGCGAAGCCGCGCCTGGATGGCCCAGATCGGGGGCTGGTGGCCGGGCAGGGACGGGTCCTCGTCGCCCAGGCTCTCAGTGGCTGAGTCGGAGCCGTCCTCGGTGCTGGCGAGCGACTGTTTGCACACGGGGCAGGAGCGGTGCGCGGCGCGCGAGAACCAGAGGTCCAGGCACTTGCAGTGGTAGGTATGCGAGCAGGGCAGAATCTTCAGCCGCTCTCCCTCCTCGTACTCGTCCAGGCAGATGGCGCACACGTCGTTGCGGCGCGTGAAGATGCGCACCTGCGCTCGGCGGCCGCGCTGTGCCTTGGCGGCGGCCTGGGCAGCCGCGTGGGCGGCGGCGGCCGCGCGGCCCCGCCAGGCCCGGAGCCAGAGCCACAGGCGGTGCAGGCCGAGGCCGGCGCAGGCGGCCAGCGCCAGCGTGCGGCCGAGCACCCAGGACGCGGCCAGCGCCGGGTGGCAGTCGGGGTCCGGGCAGGGCGGGCCGTCGGGCAGCAGCACCACGTGGGCGGACTTGTCGCAGCGCAGGAGCACGCGCAGGTCCTGCGACGCGGCTTCGCCCACGAACACCGACGGGATGGCGATCTGGCGCCGCAGGTCCTCGTAGACGTGCGCCATGCGCACCAGGTCGTCGGAGCGTACGTTGTGCACAATGGCCGCCTCGAAGCCGGCGCGCTGCGCGTGCAGCACCTTCAGGTCAAACGTGCAGTCGTAGCGCCGGATGAGCGCGATGGCGCCCAGCGAGCCGTTGGCCAGCGGCGGCCCCTCGATGGGCTGGCACGCGTTGGCCGGCTTGGCCTCCATCAGGTAGCCCCGCACGCCCTCGGGCGCCAGCGGCACGCCGAACAGCGCCGGCAGGTCGGCGAAGTCCACGCTGCTGGCATTGCTGTCCAGCACGGCGCGCACCACGGCCCGCGCCGGCGCCAGCAGCGCGCACAGCACCAGCGAGGCGGCGAGCGCCGCGCAGGCCGAGGCCGAGGGGGCGGCGGCGGCGGCGGCGGGGCCCGGCCTCGGCCGCCTCATCCTCGGCCCGGCTCGGGGCTCTGCACACTCAGGTCCCGCTGGGGACGGCGGCCGCGGGGCCTCCGCGCATCTCCTGGGCCCGCCGGCGGGCGGGCGGGCGGGGCGGGGCGGCCGGACCTGCGGGCTCTAGACGTTGCCGGCGGCGCCCCGGGACAGCCTGGCCGGCATGGCACGCGGGAGCCCTGGCTTCAGGAGCTGCCGCCCCAAGCGGACTTTCTGCCTGATGACACGGGGGTTCTAGATGCTTCTGGCCACTGTGATGTCACCCTGTTCTAGGCTGCCTCTGGGGCAGGGCCCAGAGCGGCCCAGAGCATCCGAGGGGGCGTCTCCGAGCCCTGGGGGCGCCTGCGCCACAGCCGGGCCCTCACGCTGCCCTAGGAGTCGCCGACACCGCCTCCCTGAGCCTTCCGGCAGGTGCAGGGGCCACCCTCAGAGTGAGACCCCCCAGACTCGCCCAGGACCCCCAACACACACACACACACACCCCAGGTCAACTCTTCCAACCCAGAACCCCCCGCTTCCCTCTCCCCTCGCTGGCTTGCTCCGCTCCAGCCCGCCAGACTCAGTCCTGCCCCAGGGCCTTTGCACAGGCTGCCCGGGGCCCTCTCCTGTTACTCCTGCTCCCCCTCGATGTCCAGCTTCCCTGACGCCCCTGCCTCTTCCTCTGTTCCATCTGCCTCCTGGTGCCACCTCCCAGGCCTGCTGCCCACCTCCCCCGTCAGACCGTGGGCTCCTGGACAGACCGCCGCCCAGGTCCTCCGTGCACGGCCATGGGAGCAATGAGAAGTCCCTTTCCCATTTTAAAAGCGACTTAGGGGCCCCGGGTGAGGACCAGACCGACGCCAGCATTCACCCATTCACCCACTGTGTCCCAGACCCCAGCGGGAGGGGGTGGGAGGGGCCGGGGCGCTCTGCTCCCGACCCTGGACTTGAACTCGCTCTGACACGCTGGGCAGGAGTGCTCACTTCCGGGTCTCCTCCCTGGCCCGGAGCTCATCCCTGGGTCGTCAGGGACTCTGGGGGAGCGGGAGGTGGGAGACAGGCGCCCCCGGTGAGGTGGGAGGGGTTCCCTTGGCTCTTGGATTGGCAGTCCGGGGTGTGGGCTTCAGGTGCCGCTGGCTCCAACTGCTCAGCCGGCAGGCTCGGGTCGGAGTCCTCTCCCCCTCGGGGTCCCTTGGTGGTCCTGCATCCTAGAGTCGGCATGGGGAGGGGCCCACGGCAGAGGAGGGAGGAGACCTGGGGGTGAGGCTGGCCCGCGCCCCTCGCCTCCTGTCTGTCGGGGGAGGGGGAGCCGCCCCTGCCCTGTGAGCTCCGGCCTGGGGTTGGCCCCATGGCTGTCTCCTCCCCTGCACCTGCCCCGGCCCCGCCCAGCCCCGCCCCCCGCCCCAGGCCAGGTGAGCGCCGGGACTCAGATCCCAGCTCCAGCTGCCTGCTGATGCAGACCCCGGGGGGCTGCGGGGACAGCCCGGGTGCTTGGGCCCCTGCCGCCCGCGTGGGAGGCCCGGATGGGGTCCCTGGCTCCTGGCCTGGCTCCAGGCATTTGGGGGGCGGGTCCTGGGTTGCCATGCGCGCCACCCCCTTGTCCAGCAACAGGGGAGGGCAGAGGCTAGAGAACTCCAGCAGTGAGGACTGCGCCGGCCGGGGTCCCCCACCGCGGCCACCCCTCCCAGTGGCCCCAAGGGAGGCGGGGACCGAGGGTGCGGGGCGGGGCGGAGGCCTGGGGACGAAGTGGACACTCGCAGGGGCGTCACCGGCTCCCAGGGGCTGAGTGGCATTGGGTTTGGGGTTCTGTCTGAGTCTCGGGTCAGCCCCGATCCAGCTTCTTGCTAAGGCAGACCCTGGGAGGCAGCAGTGTGGACTCAGGGGTTCGGGCCCCTGAACCCACATGGGAGCCCCAGATGGAGCTCCTGGCCCCTGCTCCGGCCCGGCCCAGCCCAGGCATTTGGAGCATGAACCAGCGGATGAAAACTCTCTCTCTGCCTTTCAAATAAATACTTTTTTAAAAATCAAAGCTATATTTTCAAATTGAGTAGAACTCGAACCCGTGGCCTCAACCCAGTGAGCCGTGTGCACCAACGCCGGGCTCTGGCCACGGCCACGGCGCTGGGGTACGGAGGGGAGGCCGGGTGATGCGGATTTAGACTTGCCGCTACCCCTGCCACGTTTCTGGACGCTTAAAATTATTTCAAAACAAAACATTCTTTTTCTAAAAAGCCAGAAATCCTTCAGGCACCAAAAAAAAATCTGAGGAGGAGGAGGAAGTGGCTGTCGGAGGGCGGCGCGCATCCTCGGGCTACAAGGACAAAGAGGATTTGGCACGAAAAGGCAGAGTGCGGGGCTGAGAATGACAGGAGCAAAAGCCCTGTGGCAGGAAGCGGGAGGGGCCGGGGAGTGACTGACAGGCACAGGGGGAGGAGTTTGCAAGGCAGAGCCGGGCCTGCTTGGCAGGGTCCCGGGGAACCAGGATTTGGGGACGAGGGGGAGGGGACAGGGGGACGAGACGCCCCAAATAGGGAGCGCGGGCCAAGGCTGGCAGGTGGTTGCAATCCCGCAGCTGACCTCCAGGGGGCGACGTGGGACAGGTGCATCAGGGTGGCGCCGGCCGAGGAGGGAGCCGGGGTGTCTGCTCCCCGGGCCCACGCGCCTTGGCTGGAGGCTGAGGGCACCCTGGGCGCGCCTGGCCGGCTACAGCGGGACCAGAGCAGCCTCGGGAAGACGGCCAGGGCTGGCTGCGCGGCGAGTGGGGCTCGGGGGCCACGCGGGCGCCTAACGCGGAGCCATAGCCGTGGGTGGTCTGCGTTCTGTGGCGTGAGGCAGGTGCACGGCCTGGCGGTTAAGCTCTGCCGCTGGGCCCCGGGGGAGGCGGCTGCGCCGGGTGGGGCCCCCGACCCCCCAGCTCCCGGATCCCGGCTCTGGCTTGGTCCAGGCCAGCTGGGAAGTGAACCAGCAGATGCGAGCGCCATCCGCCCCTCTCTCTCTCTACCCCGCCCCCAATAAAAAAAAAAACTCATTAAAATGAACTAAGATTAGAAAGTCGCTTATCATGGCCCGGCCACCTCTCCAGGGCTCTGGGGCCACGCGGGGCACCACGCCGGCTGGTTCAGGTCCTAACACGTCCCTGGCGTCCCAGGAACCGTGCATGACGCGCCTTGAGGGGCGACGCCACCGGCCTGGTTCTCTGCGGACACCCCACTCAGGTGCGGGCGGG
Organism: Oryctolagus cuniculus; assembly: GCF_051225735.1. NCBI lineage: Eukaryota > Metazoa > Chordata > Mammalia > Lagomorpha > Leporidae > Oryctolagus > Oryctolagus cuniculus. The sequence goes on from NC_142882.1 coordinate 2,325,621, forward strand.
AGCTGGGGGCGCGGGGAGGCTTGCGGGGCGGCCTCAGGCTCGGGCCGGGGCAGCGGCAGCAGGATAGGGACCAAGCCTCAGGTAGCAGCCTTAGTACAGGGGAGCACTTGGTGGTGACCCCCAGGGAGGCCGGGGGCCGTGGGGGCCTGGGAGGAGAAGCAGACCCGGGGGCCAACCCGGCGCTGCATCCACCCGGGGCCTGGAGCCTGGGGGAGCAATCCAGGCGGCCCCCCGGGCGGCAGCGGCGGCAGGCGCGGCTCAGCTCGGTGCTCCCCGAGGTGGCGGGGCGCGCGTGTGCGTGTGTGTGTGTGTGTGTGTGTGTGTTTAATTCCGGAATGAATTTAATTCGAACGCCGCCGACTTTGGGGACGGGAAACAGCTGTTTTAATGAGTTAACAGTGGGTTTAAAATAGCGAGCATCTGCTCCAGTCTGAGCCGGCACCGCGGGGCCCGCGGATCGCGGGGCTGGCGCGGGCCCCGAGCTCCTGCCGCCGCTCCACGCCCACGCGGACCCCGCACAGGCCCCGGCCGCGGGGGCGTGGCTGCCGGGCCAGGCGGGCGGGCGCCCCGGGCCGATTCCTCAGCGGTGACTGGGCGGTGGACAGTTTAAGGCGGCTTGAAAACTTTTTGGATGGGGCCGGCGCTGTGGCGCAGGGGCTAAGCCGCTGCCTGCAGTGCCTGCATTCCATGTGGGCGCCAGTTCGAGTCCCGGCTGCTCCACTTCCCATCCAGCTCTCTGCTGTGGCCTGGGAAAGCAGTGGACGATGGCCCAAGTGCTTGGGCCCCTGCACCCCTGTGAGAGACCCGGATGGAGCTCCTGGCTTTGGATCAGCGCAGCTCCGGCCGTTGCGGCCATCTGGGGAGTGACCCAGCGGATGGAAGACCTCTCTCTCTCTCTGCCTTTCAAATGAATAAATAAATCTCTAAAAAAAACCCATGCATAATTTTTTGGTAATACCTAAGAACTTCTCAGAAATATATTTACTTATTCACTTCAAACGTCATAGCGGCAGAGAGCAAGACTCCCCGCCCACCAGAGCCGACTCCGGCCCCGCCCACCCCGCACTGACCTCTCCCCGCCTACCAGAGCCGACTCCGGCCCCGCCCACCCCGCAGGGACCTCTCCCCGCCCACCAGAGCCGACTCCGGCCCCGCCCACCCCACACTGACCTCTCCCCGCCCACCCAGCACCGACCTCGGCCCCGCCCACCCCGCACGGACCTCTCCCCGCCCTCCAGAGCCGACCTCGCCCGCCCCGCGGCTCTGACCGGGACTCCTAGCTCAGGGCGCCCCTGCGACTCTGGGGCCCAGCAGCCTGGCTTAGAGCGCGGGTGGCAGCCCCCTGTCTGCCTCTCAAGTCAACAAGTGTCGAGCCAGGTATACAGCAGGTGCCTAACAGCATCAGCTACCACGAGAGGGCTGTCTTCCACCCCGTCCAGGGAGCTCAGGAGGGGCCAGCCCCTGTGCCCTGGACTTGTTTCTTGTTCTTCTTCTGCCCTCTTTACATATGCAGGCTCGGAGCCAAGGTTTGGAGAGAGACCCACAGCAGGGTGCGGCCAAAGGATCGCGGGGCACCTCCAGGACCCGCAGGGCTCTCCTGTGTGCTGACAGGGACGCCGAGCCCCGGGGCGGACGGGAGGGCTCCCCGGCCTCCGTCCCCAGCTGCAGGGCCTCGGGCACCGCCTGCCTGCTGCTCACCAAATGTGACAGCGTCGAGAGCCAGGCGCCCCTGGAATAAAACCTGGCTCTTCCCCTCCCCTGCCCCCACCCAGGGATGCCTGGGGGAGCCCCCAGCCCCCACCCCAGGCCGCAGAGAGGAGAAGCAGCCCCAGGGACCAGCGCGTGCCGGGGCTCCAAGCAGGCTCCATCCATCCGCTTGGTGTGCAGCCAGCAGCCCTCAGTTAAATCCGGCTGCGACTGTGTCTTGCTGCCTCCCCCGGGGGGGCCGTAAGCCAGGGACAAGTGGGCAGCATCTGGCTTGGGAGGGGTGTGGGCACCCTGCGCCCCGTGACCACTGCCATGTCTGCCGGCCGCGCCCAGGCCTCCCACCCCAGCCCCGCCACCTGCTGTGCCCCACTTCTGTCCCCTGGAGGAGACACAGAGCCCTGCCCCCACGCCCTGCCCAGGTGCACCCCGGGGGGCGGCAGTGAGGGCTCCCGGGCCTGGGGCCAGCCACGGGGGAGACCCGGATGCAGCCCCCGGCTCCTGGCTTCAGCCACTGCGGGCACTGGGGGAGGGACCAGCCGGGGAGGGGGGAGTCTGTCCCTCTCTGCCTCCCTCTCCATAACACCCTCGGGGTGGGGCCTGGCCCCCAGTGGGCTGGGGGAGCGGGGAGCCGGCCCTGCCCTCCACCCCGCCGCCCCCCCACCCCCCCGCCGCGGGAGCCGGCAGCGCCGCATAAATCCCGCTTTACGGCTGCTGCTGACGGGGACCGGGAAGCGCGGCCCGAGCAATGCCCAATTAATTCTCCCGTCTGGCATCTGTGCTCCGGTGGGGGCGGGAGGCAGGGCGCGCTGGGGACAGGCCAGGCTGAGGACAAGGAGGCGGGCGGCTGGCCGGCTGGCAGGGTCTGGACGCCCGCCCCGGGAGCGCTGCCCAGGGCGCCCCAGGTCCTGAGCCCCGGACTGTTACCTGGAGGGTAGACCCTAAAGGCGCAGTTAGAGTGGGGTGAAGACGCGGGTTGGCCCAGGAGACCCTGAAGCAAAAACCCACAGGAGAGGAGAGAGGCTGCCTTGGAATAGCTCCCAGGGAGCGGACACAGCCGGCCTGTGCAAAGGTCCTGGGGCAGGACTGAATTTGGCAGCTGGGAGCAGCAGCAAGGAGACCCCTGTGGCTGGAGCAGAGCGAGCAGGGGGGGAGCAGGGGGGAGGGAGGACGGGGCTTTGGCCCCGAAGGAGGTGGGAGCCATGGAGGGCCCGACTCAGGCGCTCACCCGCGCCCTCTGGCGGCTGCAGGGAGAACAGACAGGTCCCGCCCGTGGGGGAGGGGGGCGTCCTGGTACGTATTGGGGGGTGTCCTGCCCCGTGTCCAGGGCGTCCTGGGGCCTTTAGAAAAGTCTACTTGGGGCCAGGGTTGTGGCTCAGGGGGTTCAGCCTCGCCTGGGACCCTCAGTCCCTGCTGATGGCCTGGGAAGGCGGTGGAGGACGGACCAAGTGCCGGGCCCCTGCACCTGCATGGGAGACCCGGATGAAGCTCCTGGCTCCTGGCTTCAGATCGGCGCAGCTCCAGATGTTGGGGCCATCTGGGGAGTGAACCAGCAGATGGAAGACCTTTCTCTCTGTCTCTCCCTCTCACTGTCTGTAACTCTACCTCTCAAATAAATAATCTTTTTTTTTTTTTTTTAGGGTAATGGAGGGAGGACCCACCCCAGGGTGCCCGTGCGGATCGCGGGACTCACTTCTTGCTGTCCGCCGGCTCCGCTCCTAGCTTCCGGGGGCCACCGGGTCTGTTCTCGGGCCGAGCTGGTGACCACGGGGGATTCCCGCCAGCAGGAGGCAAAGGGAGAGGCTGGGGGCGCGCAGAGGGGTGGGGGACGAGGGGGAGACAGGCAGGGGAGAGGGATGCACGGTTCCACAGGGATTCCCGGCGTCCCGCCCAGAAGGGACTCCACGTCCCGCACAGACGCACAGACGCAGCCCCAGCCCGGTGCGGATGGGGGGAGGGGCTCAGCAGACCTGGGCTCCAAGCTGGGGGTCAGGAGAGACTGCCTGGAGGAGGCGGCCTCTGTGCCCAGCCCCGCCCACAGGTGAGACCTGGAGGAGGCGGAGCGCAGGTGCGGGGGGCCTGGGGCTCAGCGGCTACGGTGGTGTGGTGTGTCTGTGTGTGTCTATGTGTGTGTGTGTCTATTTGTGTGTGACTATGTGTGTCTGTGTCTGTCACCACCCTGTCTGGGAGGCAGCCATGTGCCCACCGTGCAGCCGGGCAGACTGAGGCTGCTCCCACGCTGGGAGGAGGGGCAGCGCCATGGGGTGGGTGATTTTTGGGGTTCTTATCCGCCTCCATCCTGGCTCTCAGAGCCCCGCGATCACCTCCAAGGTATAAGCCACTGGCGCGGATAACCGCAGTGGGGTGCGGCGGGGGGGGCGGCCCCTCCAGGACGGCCCCACACCTGTTTCCCCGGTCTGTTCATTGTGCGGGGGACAAAGCCAGGCATGGAACCCGGGAGCAGGCGGCAGCGCGAGGCCGCACGTCCCTGTGTCCGCCGACACAGTTCTATCGGCGCCCACGGCTGCTCCGCCGCCAGCAGACCCCCGGGGTCCCGTGGAACGCCTCGGCCCGTTCCACACGCTGCTGGCTCCCAGGGCTCAGGCAGATGGAGGCACTGACGGGGGCCGGCCGGGGCCCTCTGTGGACCCCTGTGCAGCGCTCCCAGCTCTGCGTGCCCGCCAGCCGTGCCCTCGAGCCCCTGGGGTGCAGAGGGTCTGAGTCCAGGCCCCGTCCCCGAGCCAGGGGCCCCCGCGGCCAGCTGGGCTGCACCCACGGCCTGAGCCAGGGCCCAGAGCGCCCAGGGCCAGCACCAGCCTCAGCCTGCGTTCCACCCCTGCCCTCCCCCGGGCCACTCCGGGCAGGCGGCCAATTAGGAGAAAATCAATTAAGGAAACTCGGCGCCGGGTCACTGCGTCCTCAGCCCAGAGGCCTGGGCGTCTTCCAGCCCCCTGGGGTCAGGCAGACGCACCTGTGGGGCGGGTGGGGGTGGGGCTAATCCCACCACCATCCTGGGTGAACTCCCCCAGGGAGGCCCTGCAGCTCCTGGGGTGCCGGCCTTGCCCCGTCCTTGACCCTGGGCTGCACCCCACCAGGGACCTACTTATTACCGTATTCCATGGACTCAGGGGCACCCCCAAATGCTCATCACCGTATTCAACTCCTAGCTTCACCTTCTATCTCGCTGGGGCAGAACGCAGCCCAGCCATTGGATCACAGCTCGGGCCACCGAGACGCGGCCCCAGTTCACAGGTGTTCCCCGGGCCAGGGAACAGCTGGGCATCGGGGAGTCGGCACAGCAGTGGGGCACCCGCTGCCCCCACCCCGGCCCCGGCGCCTGCTCTGAGTCCTGGCTCTGCGTCTGCCCCGGCTCCCTGGGAGGCGGAGCTGAGGGCTCCAGGCCTGGGTCCCTGCCCCCACGCAGGAGACGCACGCACGGAGCTCCGTCTCCTGCTCCAGACCCGCCCGGTCCCGCCCTGCTGGTGCCGCCGGCGTTAGGGGAGTGAACCAGACGCCCGCTCAGGATGGAAACGCACGAGGGAAATGGCCTTCGGCGCCGCCACGCTGCTCTTCGAAACCCACACAGCTCGGGAGCTCCTAAGGACCCTGCCACTCAGGGCGCAGGCCCCGCCCCCTCCATGCCCCTCCCAGCCCTGCCCTCGCCCCCCTCAGTCTCCCGGTACCCAGACTCAAACAGCCACCTCGCCTTCTCTGAGCGTTCACTCTCCCCAAACCCCCTCCCGCCTGTCCCCACTCGCAGCCTCCTGCATGGTGCCAGCCCCACCCCCACCCCTGTCCTTCCAGCCGCCCCTCCCCCCTCGTCCCTGCAGTCACCCCTGGGCCCTGGGTCTGCCCTCCCACCCCCACCCCCGGCCGCGGTGGCTAGACAGGGCCAGGTGTGTCTTGGTCACCCCACGTGTCCAAAAGGCCAGCACAGCTGGGGGCCCCGAGGAGGGGGCGTGAGCCCCAGGTGCTGGGTTTCGAGGGGGGTCCTCTCCCCAGCCCACAGGCATCGGCATCTGGTGGGGGGGCCATGCCTGGGCCCAGAGCGGAGTGACAGCTCCCGTCCCAGCTCCCTGCTATGCCCTGGGAGGCGGCAGAGACGCCCCCCTCCCCGTGTTGGGCCCCCACAACCCCGGGGAGACCCGGACGGGGCTCCTGGCTCCTGGCTTCTGTCTGGCCCAGCCCTGGCTGCTGTGGGCATTTGGGGAGTGACCCAGCGGGTGGAAGCCCTCTCTCTCTCTCTCTCTCTCTCTCTCTCTCTCTCTCTCTCTGCCTCTCAGACAAATCTTTGCAAACACCTTGAGAGGAAGACGCCCGAGGCCCAGAGTCAAACCCACGCACCCAAAGTCTCCTTCGCAGCGGGAGGGGCCTGACACGTGCTGGTCCCCAGGAGCCGGGATTCCCGCCCCAGCCACTGAATCTCACGACTGCACCCCAGATGCCCTGGCCACCTCAGCCCCCACCCACCCCGCTGTTCCTGCAGCCCCCGGGGGTGCCGAGCCCCCAGAGCCCGAGGCCCCGCCGAGTTTCAGCGGCCGCACTGTGCACGTCGAACGGGGGAGCAGGCGGCTCGGCGGGCGCCTCTGTGTCCTGCACTGGCCGAGGGAGTCCAGCTCCCGTGCAAAGCCCAGTCCGGCTTTGTCTGCCTGCTCCAGCCCTCGCTTCCTGCTGGGGCTGTGGGCGGAGGGGGGAGGGCGGCAGAGAACACAGATGGGGGAGAAAGTTGGGGCATGCGGGAGCCGGGGGCCGGGGTCCCACTCGCTGGGGATCTGCGACGCCGCCCAAGCCGGGAGAACTCCGAGAGAGCAAGGGCTGCTGGCCGCCGCCCACTGTCTGCCCCAAGAGCCGGAAGGCCAGGCCCTCTCTGCCCACGCGCGGTGGGCCCTGGGGAACCGCTAGAGAGAGGAGGGACTGGGGGGCTCAGAATCCCCGAGTGGAGCAGGGGCGACCCCTCCCTCTCTGCCTGCCACGCAAACCAGAAACAGATACACGAAATGTAATGAAATGTAACAACACCGTGGACCACGTGGACCGGGCAGGGATCCGCGCCAGGGAGGACCCAGGCACCAGTTAGGGTCCGGCTGCTCCAGTTCTGGCCCGGCTCCCTGCTGGTGCACCTGGGAGGCGGCCATGATGGCCCAAGTGCTGGCCCCTGCCGCCCACGGGGGAGACCTGGATGGAGCTCCTGGCTTCAGCCTGGCCCAGCGCTGGCTGTTGTGGGCATCTGGGCTGCAGGGGGACTTGGGCCTTGACCCTGAGGGAGGTGGGACCACAGGAGTGACGCTGGAGAAGAATGACACCCTCCCCCGGGGCCTTGGCCCTGGCCTGGCTCCTTCCCTCTGGAACACCCGGGCCCGCTGACCCCTGCTGCCCCTGACTGCTGCTCCTGTCCCAGGAAGACGCCAGCCACAGCCCCGCCCCCATGCACATCCCCCCCCTCCTCTGCCTCCTGGGCTGGCACGGGATGGGGAGTGGGTGGGACAGAGGCCACTGAGCAGCCTGTGGTGTCTGGAATCTACCTAGGCTCCCTGTCTGTGGGCCTGGGAGAGGCCCGGCGGGAGGCGGGGGTCCATTACTCATTCAACAAACACTGACCTAAATCCACTTTCAGATTTGCCTGCACCGGCGGTAGCCAACCCCGGCCTAGGTTCCACCTCTGACCTTGAGCTGACCCCTCCAACTCTGTAAGATCCCATGAACTTGAAGCAAGCCTCAAGCGTGGACCCTGGCCCGAGCCCAGCTGAACATCGGCGGGGGTCTCCGGCGCCCGCCCCCACCGCCCCTCCAGGCTGCCCCGCCAGGATCGGGAGGGCAGGGGTCTCCTCCGCGCCCCCCCCCCCACCGTCGGGGCTTTTCCCGGGCGAAGGCCCCGGCTGCAGTGGGCCCAGCGCAGCCGCAGAGGCCCCGCCGGGCTCCATCTCCTGCCCAGCGGGGGCCGCATTAGCAGCTCAGAACCCATTCGTGGAAATTAGAGCAAGGCCTGGGCGACAATCACGGGCCATTCTGCCAGGCTCTCCCACAGAGATGACAGCCCAGCAGCCGGCCTGGGGGGGACGCAGGGGGAGTGGGGGGTCCCCGCCGGCCGGCGCGCGCCAGCCCGGGCCAGCAGGGGCCGTCATGGCGGGGGCGGGGGGCTGGAGCGGAGTCGCGGCCGCGTGCGGCACCTTCCGTGGTTCCAGCAGGACGGAGGCTGGGCCCAGGGCTCGGGGCAGAGCGGGCTGAGGCTCTGCCACCACAGTGTCCAGCTCTGGGGGCTCCCACGCCCCTGCCCACAGGCCACGTCCGCAGAGACCACAGCAGTGGCATTCCTTAAAATAACAATAATTAAAAAGGGGAGGCTCCGCTCCAATCCTGGGCCAGGATTCTGGGTCTGGGGCCCCCCGAGCGGGAGGGAGCGCTCAGCAGCTGGGAGCGGACCCCAGGCTCCTAAGCCGGGCCAGGGCTGGGGTCGCAGCCCCTTCCGCCTCCCGCCTCCCGCCCGGGGCTTCCGGGACAAAGAGCAGGCTGCCAGCCTCCGTTTCCCCGCGGGGTCCCCCGGCCACGGCTGGCAGGTGCACCTCCTTCCCTGGAGGCTGTGGGCACTCGGAGAAGTGGGTGCGCCGCTATAACACATCCCAGCCAGCCACCCTCGCTGCCGGCACTCCAGCAGCCGGCCCCGCTCCGGGACAGGAGGCCACGGCAGAGGGGACCCCGAGCGAGCGACTTCCGGGCCGGCACGAGAGGCCCCGTCCTGCTTCCTCGCAAGTCCACGCCTTTGCGAGAAGCTGGCCGCCATATTGGGAGGGCGCCTCGGCGGCGGCCGCGCGCAGAGGTCTGAGCCAGGATCTCTATATTGCTGACCCAGAGAAGCGAGCGGGCCATTATTTGCAGTCGCCACCGTTTGGGGGTGATTTACGCAACCTGCGTGCTTGGAGCCAGCCCCCAGATGCCAGTGGCTTCCAGGCGCTTGGCCGCCACCCGCGCGCCGCGCCCACACTGGCTGGCGCCCCGGCTGTCCGTGCCTGGGCGTGACCCGCGTCGCCCGCGCCCTTGCGGGCTGCCCGCCATGCCCTGCTCCAACGGGCAGGCGGGTGGCTGGAGTCGGCCCCGCGCGCGGGCCATGGGCGGGGTTCGAGCCCCAGCCCCGCCTCCCACGCCCCTCCCTGGGGGCAGCAGGTGCTGGGCACTGTGGTCACTGCCCCGCAGGGGGCCGATTCGGGGAGACCCCAGTCCGCGGCTTTGTCCAGGCCCAGCCCTGGCTGCTGGGGGCACTTGGGAATGGACCAGTGGATGGACCTCTCTCTCTCTCTTGCTGGTCACCCCCGGCCACCGAGCGGCTCCACCACGCCAGGACAAGCGCGCTGTCCCTGGTGGTGGTGGTGGTGGTGGCCGGACCCCCAGGACTTAGCGGTGGGCGCTCAGTAGCTGCTGGCTGAACGGGCCCAGGACTCGAACCCGAGACTGCTGCTCTGCCCTAACCCCCCCCCTGCTGACGGCGGGGGGCGCTGGGCGCGCTGAGGACGCGGAGTGGGGGGCGCGCGGGGCGGGGGCCCTGCTTTCCATCAGGGAGCGGAGCTGCTGACCCTCCCCCGGGGACGTGGGGACACGCAGGGCGTGGGGGAGGGGCCCGAGCGACCACCCACCCCCAGCAGCCCCGACAGCGCCAGTGTCCCCGGGGCTGCCCCGCCCCACCCCCACCGCGCCGCAGGGCTGCCCACCCCACGCCAGGAGCCCCCACCACCCCTGACAGCGCCAGTGTCCCCGGGGCTGCCCCGCCCCGCCCCCACCGCGCCGCAGGGCTGCCCACCCCATGCCAGGAGCCCCCAACCACCCCCACCACCCCCGACAGTGCCAGTGTCCCCGGGGCTGCCCCTCCCCGCCCCCACCGCGCCACAGGGCCGCCCACCCCACGCCAGGAGCCCCCACCGCCCCCAGCAGCCCCGACAGCGCCAGTGTCCCCGGGGCTGCCCCGCCCCGCCCCCACCGCGCCGCAGGGCCGCCCTCCCCACGCCAGGAACCCCACCGCCCCCACCACCCCCGACAGCGCCAGTGTCCCCGGGGCTGCCCCGCCCCGCCCCCACCGCGCCGCAGGGCCGCCCTCCCCACGCCAGGAACCCCCACCACTCCCAGCAGCCCCGACAGCGCCAGTGTCCCCGGGGCTGCCCCTCCCCGCCCCCACCGCGCTGCAGGGCTGCCCACCCCACGCCAGGAGCCCCCACCGCCCCCACCACCCCCGACAGCGCCAGTGTCCCCGGGGCTGCCCCGCCCCGCCCCCACCGCGCCGCAGTGCTGCAGGGCCCGGCCCCGCGCCCGCATCCCAGGCCCGGCGGGGCCCAGCCCCGAGCCGGGGAAATTGGATTAGCTGGGGAGGCTCGCCAGGGCGATCCATCAGACCACCTGAAGGCCAGCGTATTGATCTCCACGTTGCGAAAAAAATTAAATGATATCCCTTTTTGTTATTTAAAATGCTGCTTAAGCAATCCCGTAATGGAGCGACCCGGCTCGGGTCCAGGAAGTCCCTGGCCGGCCGGCGGCCTCCGCGGATTGGGTGGAGGCCGAGGGACCGGCGCCCCCCCTTGTCCCCTCCCCCACCCGGGTAATTGATGGCACCAGGAGAACAGCCCTATTTTGGAGGCGACGTGAGCCCGTTTGATTTATGAAAGACATAACAATTATGAAAATAGCTGATTTATAATCAACCCGCCCCAGCCCTAATTGATTTCTGGGGTGAAATTTCGAAGGAGAGTGCGGGCTGTTCTGGGGGTGGCTGGCGGGGGGGACAGGGTGGGGGGGGCCCGCGGCCTCGCGCCCGCGCGGTGCCGCCTCCCGCGACGCTGGCTTCGGGCCATTTCCGAATGCCCAAGGCGGGCCCCGGCTGCGGCAGGGAGGTTTGCGGCGAACTGTCCCCAGACGTCCCCACCCGAGGTGCCAGTGCGCGCCTGCCCCTTCGCACCAGAAACTCCCACGCCCCCAGGCCCCCACAGTGCGTGGGGAGTTCGCGCGGAGAGAGAGGAGACTGGGGCTGGTTCCGCTTAGAAACGGGGTGGCCCAGGCCCGGGGGGTGGGTGGGTGGGTGGGGGGACCCGAGTGTGCAAACCGGAAGTTTCCAGCAATTCTGAGACCCAGAGCGCGGCCCCCGCGGCTGCCCCGGGCCAGCCCCACCGAACGCCTTCAGCATCGTTAGAGATCAAACCATGTTTGCCCCTGCGCTGTGGCCCGTGGTTGACGCGGGAATGGCCCGGGCCAGCAAGGAGAAGGCCAGGCCGCCATGGACGCTGCTTTCCCCAGAGCCATGCCTGACCTTGACAGGTGCCAAGGCCGGGGAAGTGGGAGGGGCCCGTCGCTGTCCTTTGGGCTCTCAGCTGTGGGCATGGTGGGGAGGAGGGGGCTTCCTGGAGGCGGTGTCGCAGTCACTGCTTTGCTAAGAGAAGGCAGGAGAGGCTGTGGAAGGCAAACCATGGGGGCTGCAGGTGCCTGTCCCACACCCACCCAAGGGCTTCAAATCCCGGCTCCGGGTCTCAGCAGCTGCGTGGGCTCGGGCGCCAGTCCGCCCCCACGGAGCCACCTCTGCCCCGTGTGCAAGCGGAACAAGCCGAGCTGAATCGCTCCGACGTCAGCCAGCATCTCTGGGCCTTGGATGACGGGCAGCCAAGACCCCCTCGTCCGACCCGGGGCGCCGGGGTTCCAGGCCCGGCTCCCTGCGCATGCGCAGCCTGGGCGGCCGCAGGGAGGGCGCGAGTGTCTGGGTCCCCGCCGCCCCGCCCACGTGGGCGGGAGGAGCCCCTGGCCGGCCCCTGGCTTCGGCCTGGCTTTTAGGCACGATGGGGAATGAAGCAGCAATTGGAAGCCCCCCTCCCCTGCTCTCTCTGCCTCTGTAATAATTTTTTTAAAAATTCCTAAATCTGAAAATACTCCAAACCCAAGATGTTCAGCTCGCCGACGCGACGCGGCTGAAAACCTGCACGCCGTGAAATTTCTCTCAGACATTGCAGGAGTTCACCTCCGGGCTACGGGTGTAAGACGCACAAGAAACACAATGAGTGTTCTGCCCCCGTTTGAGCCCGTCCCCCCAAGATCTCATTATGCATATGCAAATAGTCCAAACTCTGAACCAAACGGGAAAATCGCAAACACTTTCGGTCCCAAGCAGCTTGGAGAAGAGACGCTCAGCCCCAGGGTGGACGTTTGGCGCAGTGGCTGAGCCACAGCATCGGAGTCAGAGCGCCTGGGTTCGAGTCCCGGCTCCGCGCCCAGCCAGCTCCTGCGCACGCGCACCCTCGTCAGCGGCTCCGACTCACTCACTCGGCTCCAGCCACGTGGGGCTCCTCAATGCTCTGCCAGTGTGCCAGGCACTGTCCCGCCCCAGGGCCTTTGCACGGGCCGTGTACCGCCTGGATAGCTCCTTCCCCACCCTCCGTGGCCCCCACCTCCTGTGGGGTGGGGGGACAAGCCCAAGTCCTCCCAGCAGCCTCCAGGAGGCGTGACCTGCCTGTCACCTTCCTACCCGCCTCGCTCCGCCCCAAACCCTGTAGAGGAAATACGTGCCCTTAACTAAAGAACACGGCTTGGACGGCCCTGCCCCAGGAGGGTCTCCCTCCGGCTCTGGGCCGTGCAGGTGCACACAAAGCCCACTGTGGGGGGTCGGGGCTTTCCTGTGAGCGCGCATGTGCGCGAGGCCGCAGCTGGGGCAGGCGGTGGCCCTGGACTCTGCTCCGGGCGCCGCGCCTGGCCCCTCCGCCCTGTCTCCGCGGGTCCCCCGGTCCTGTCTCCGTGTTCTCCGAGTGCCCGCGCCACGTTCAAAGTCACACAGCTGCCGAGGCAGCGTCTCCGCCCTCAGCGAAAATTGCAGCCACCCCAGCAGCAGCTTAATGGCGAGTCCGCGGGCGGCCGGGACCCAATCAAGTGCGGGAGGAGGGGCGGGCATTCCCACGGAGCCGCGGGGCCCGGCCAGGGGGACGCAGGGGCTGCAGGACGCGGGCAGGGGCCGGCGCCTCGGCACGGCTGCCCACCCCTCAGAGCCGCCGGCCCCGGACTGCGGTGGGCTTCGTGGGGGCCCCTGGCCGGGGGCGGCCTCACTCAGCACAGCCGATCCCAGCACCCATAAACCCACCCTGCCCCTCCCTTCCAGCCACAGCCCCCTACCCACTCACCCAGCCCCCACGCACCCTCCCGGCCCCGAGCCTCCATCTCCACCCCCAGTGCCCGTTTCTGTGTGGCTCCTGGGGACGCTGGGATAGACACGGCCATGGCCTGCTCGGCCAGAGCCGGCGTCGAGTTAGGGGATAAACCTGACGCGGCGGCCGGTCAAGTGGCTGGGGGTCGAGAGGGGACAGCCACCTGGGAGGGGGGAGCGGTGGGGGCAGGGTGGACACAGCTGCCCCTGAGGTGGGTGCTGTTGGGTCTGGGGCTTGGGGGCCGGCTATGGGGAGAGAGGGAAATGCATAATGTAATTTACAGAACTGAGAATTACAAAGCAAGCGGAAGTGGGAGAAGGCCACAGAAATGCCGTCATCAGGGCAGGCTTCCCGGAGGAGGGGCCACGTGAGCCGCCCTGGTGGGAGGAAGCGCCCGTCGGCCTCCAGGCCGGGGAAGGGCATTCTGTAGGGAGAGAACAGCATGTGCAAAGGCCCCGAGGCAGCACCAAGTTGGCAGGTGAAGAACCAGGTGCTTTTCCAGTGGCTGGAGCCGAGGGCGGGAGGGCGGGCTCGAGGACGCCTGGTCCCTTGTGCCGGCATGTCGGCCGTCTCCTCTGCCTGTGACTTGGGACACGTTTCCTGTTTCACGGATTGCCAGCCGGGAAGACGGAGAGCGTTTGAAAGACAGAAAGAGAGAGAGAGAGAGATCTTCCCTCTGCCCCCAGCAGCCAGGGCTGCGCCCCCTGCTGCTTCCCCGCGTGCAAGTGAGCAGGGAGCTGGATCGGAAGTGCAGTCAGGACTCGAACCCAGGCCCTCTGATGGGGGATGCGGGCGACCTGGGCAGCGAATTAACTGCTGTGCCACACGCCTGCCCCGATAATCTTGAATGGGTGAGTGACCGAATGAATGAGTGACCGGAGGTCAGATCCGAGAGGCACGCGGTCAGGGCCTCCCTGGACTGCCCGGATTCTAATTAAGTCGGGAGCCACAGGGACGCCGGCACCCGCTCGCTGGAGCCTGGGCCCCAGAGCGCCCCCCCCCCCACCGCTGGCCGCGGAGGCGGGCGCATGGAGGGGTCATTTGCATAGGCAGGTAATTGGTCTTGCAAATACATCCAGCTATTGAAATTTGTAGATCGGCCATCGCCGGCTCCGGATGAGACCGAAAGGTCACGGATGAATGAGGCAGCCATTAAACTTTCAGAGTGCTAAGGTAAACAGCGAGCGGCTGGGGCGGCCGGGGGCTGCACGAGGGAGGGGGCTGCAGCCGGGCTCTGGGCGCAGCGCAGGGGGTGGGGGGCGCCAGGGAGGGGGAGGGAGAATCCGCGAGCGGGCTGCCAACCCCAGCTCCCTCCCGCAGGCTCCCGCCCCCAATGCCCAGGAGCCCCAAACTAGGCCCGGTTTCTCGCGTGGGCGCCAGGGCGGGGGTGGGGTGGGGGGGCCCTCACCGCTGCCTCCCAGGCGCGTTAGCAGGAAGCTGGCGCTGGGACCGGCAGTCCGAGCTCCACCGTGACGCAGCGGCGAAGGAACCGGGCACCGTGCCTGGGGTGATGGGGGGCCGCTTAGGTCAACCTGGATTTCAGGTGCCTCCCCACCCCCACCCCCGGCCTGAGGACAGAGGCGAGGGCCGGGGAGGGTGGAGAGAGGGGTCAGCCGCGGGAGGACACTGTCTCTTTGCCATGGGCAATGGCATTGCTTTCTCAGGGGCACTAGCAGGGAGCCACCGGGACTCAAACCTGCGCCCCTATGGTTTGGCGGCACCGCAGGCGCAACAGCCCCGAGCAGGGCCCCGGGCAGCCAGGGCGATGTGGGTGGGGAGCAGATCCCGCTGGGGGTCACGGGGAAGACTCCGGCCCTCGAGATGGGCCGGGGCTGCCAGGGGACTGGGACAAGGGCACCTTCCTGCAGCCGTCACTCCGTGGCTGCCCTGTTTCCGTTAGGAACAGCACAGCGAGGCGGGGTGCTCAGCCGGAGCTCAAGACCCCCACGGCCCACCTCCCCGAAGTGCACCCTGGGGGGCGGGGGCGAGGCCAGCTTCCGGCTTCCCCCTGGCCCAGGCCTGGCCGGTGCAGGCACTTGGGGAGTGAACCAGGGGATGGAGGGTCCCGCCCCCAGCCCCGTCTTTCCAAATAAAACTCAAAAGGGTAAGAGGCGGGGGTGGGGGTGTGCAAAGAGGCCACCGGCCGGCCGCGGGGGTCCCGGCCTGCACCTGCAGGGAAGGCCGCGGGGGTCCCGGCCCGCACCTGCAGGGAAGAGTGGAGCCGTGGCGGGCTGCGGGGGGCCAGGAGGGGCGGGCTGACCCCTGGGGAGGACCCTGGGGCCGGAGGCGCTGGGGCGCGCTGCGGTGCGGGAGCGCGCGCGGGCTATTCTTAGCCGCCGCTCCTAAGGGCGCCCGGCCGCCTCCCGCCGGGCCGCCATGGAAACGCTGGCCCGTGCCCAGGCCGCGCCGGGGTTGGATCCCCGCCCCCGCCTGCCGTCGGGACTTTGCTGCCCTGCGGGCCCGCATTGAGCACCTGCTGCATGCCAGGCGGGGCTCGGGTCCATGTTTTATTCATTCGCCACGCGCTCTGCTGGTCGTGGCTGCAGGTGAGGTCATCGCTGCCCCTGGCTGCAGCCGACGGGGACACCGAGAGACGGACGCGTGCAGCGTCACCCAGGGCCGGCTCCCTCCTGTCCACTAGAGCGCGCACGGCGGGGTCACCCAGGGCCGGCTCCCTCCTGTCCACTGAGGAGTGCGTGGAGCAGCGCCACCCACGGAAGCCACAGCCGCCCACGCCTGAGGGAGGACTGGGTTGCGAGGCAGGGGCGGGGCCAGGCCGGGGGCGTGGCCATGATTGGAGGTGGGGCCAGAGTAGGGGTGTGGCCAGGGCGGGAGGTGGTGGGGTGGGGTGCCATCAGGGTAGGGGTGTGGCTAGGCTTGGGGGTGTGGCCACGATGGAGTAGGGCCAGGAGAGGGTGGGGCCATGATGGGAGATGGAGCCATGGTCGAGGTGTGGCCAGGGTGGAGGTGTGGGTAGGCTTGGGGTGTGGCCATGATGGGAGGTGGTGTCAGGGGAGGGGTGTGGCAAGGCTTGGGGGTGTGGCCACGATGGGGTAGGGCCAGGAGAGGGTGGGGCCATGATGGGAGATGGAGCCATGGTCGAGGTGTGGCCAGGGTGGAGGTGTGGGTAGGCTTGGGGTGTGGCCATGATGGGAGGTGGGGTCAGGGGAGGGGTGTGGCCAGGGTGGAGGTGTGGCTAGGCTGGGAGTGGGGACATGATGAATGTGGCCAGGTGAGGGCGGTTTGGGGCCATGCTGGGAGAGGCGGCCAGGGTAGGGGTGTGGCCAGGGGGTGTGGCTAGGCTTGGGGGTGTGTCCATTATGGGAGGTGGGGCCAGGGTAGGGGTGAGGCCATGATGGGGTGGGGCCAGGCCGGTGGGTGGGATCACGACGGGGCAGGGCCCAGCTGGGGTGGGTCAGATGGAGCCTGGGCAGAGGAACAAGGAGGTAGAGCCGACAGCAGCTGTGGGACCCTGAGCAAGCTGTCCCCGCCCCTCTGCCTCAGTTTCCCCATCTGTAGAATGGGCCGCCCCCCGTCCCACCATACGGAGCTGCGGAGCGGTCAGGGCATGGGCAGCACTCTGGGCGGCTCTGGTTAAGATGTGGCCTCGCGGGTGAAGACGCCCTGGGAAGCCGCAGCCCACGTGGGCACCGGGAGTCCGGCTGCTCGGCTTCCCATCCAGCGCCCTGCTGAGGCTCCTGGGAAATCCGTGAAGGCGGCTGGAGCTCGGGCGCAGGTGGGGCTCCCGGCGCAGCACGGGCTGTTGTGGCCTCCAGGGCGCAAGCCAGCGCCTCCCAAAGGATCCAGGGCGATGTCCCAGGGGCTCCTGTCTGGCCTGAGTCTGGGGGACACCTTAAGGCGTGGCCCCGCAGGGGTGATCCATGCACGCCCAGGGTCCTGCTGCGTGGGGAGGGCGTGGAGCCAGTGGCCGGGGGCCCCAGAGGTCAAGGTCAGGGGGTGCTGGGCGTTCATCCGTCGGCCTCGCAGTACCCACCTGCGGCACGGCGCCCCGTGTCCTGAGCCGCAACCCCGCGCCTCCTCCCGCCGGCCCCGCCTGGCCCGGCGCCTTCGTGGAGCAGCGTGGACAGCCGCAGAGCACCCTGGGAGGACGCTCGGCGTCCCCACCCCTCCGGGTCACCCTGGCGGGCAGGCGGCAGCGGGGAGGTGATCAAGCCCCTCCCCTAGGCTGGCTATAATTAGCCCCGGATGAATTAGACATGAGCCTGGCCCTGTGTCCGCTGTGGCGGCGGCCCTGACATTGTCCCCGGGCCGCAGGCAGAGGACGGGGCTGGCGGTGGGGCGGTGCACCTGCGGGGCGCTGCCGGGGGCGGGGCTCGCCCGTGTCTTGGGCAGGTGCCCTTGTGGACGAGCAGGTGCGTCTGTCCCAGGAAGGCAGGGGTGGCCCCCGGCCTGGGGGAGGCGGGAGCTCCAGGGGGCCGAAGGGTGAGGTTGGCACCTCCGGAGGGGAGGGGGGTCCTTCGCTCTGGACGCCGTACCCCACATCCAAGTGCCCCCCGTGTTGGCCAGGGGCTGCCCGGCCTGGCGGAGGACCGAGCCCTCAGCAGGAGCGGGGGTCCACAGTCACGGGCGCAGGGGTGCGGTGAGAGAAAGAGCGAGACCAAGCCTGCCCCTGCCCTGCTCGGGCCGCTGGGGACCCCCACATCCGCCTGGCTGTGCCCTCGGACTCCAGGGGGTGCAGAAATGCGCGCCATGGCCAGGGCCGGGCCAGGCGGGAGCCAGGAACCAGGCACTCCATCCGGGTCTCCCAGGACGGTGGCAGGTGCACATGTATTGGGGCCCACACTGCAGCCTCCCAGAGTGCGCATGTGCAGAGAGCTGGCTCGCGAGCAGAGCAGAGCCAGGCCTGCAGGGGGCGCTCCCGCTTGGGACGGGGGGAATGCGAGCAGCGGCAGCCCCCGTGGCCCCCTGAGGCACCGTCCCACGAAGGCGGGTCCCGCTCTCTCCCTTTCAGATAAAATAAAGATTATTTAAAAAGACGCAGCTGAGCTAAGAACGGCGTGTAAGCCGCCGGTGCACACAGTGCCTCCTCTCCTAAACACAGGCAGATCTGCGTTTCTCCGGGTAATTAACCCCGAGGGGCTAAGCGCAGGCTTCCCCTCCCCGGGGGGGCCCCCTGCGGGGCTGGCAGGTGTGGGGGGGCAGCCACCAGCACTCAGTCATCAGGAATTGAGGTTTAATCAGGAGGTGAGGCCAGCCAGGCGGGGCAGCGCCTGCCACATTCAACACTCAGTTCACGGACTGAATCTGCCATCCGCGTCGCCGCATGGCGCTAACCCAGCATTCACTCCGAGGGCCGGGCCTCCCACCTGCCGGCCCTGGGGTGCGTGGGTCCTGGGGCTTTGAGGAGGCAGCGCTGGACACAGACACCAGGGGAGACCAGGGGCACCAGGACGCGTGCTGGGGTTTTCACGCCTGGGTAGGAGTTTTCCAGGCCCAGGCAGGCAGCGCCGGCAGGCGGCACCTTGTGGCTTGTGGGCGGCGCTTCGTGTGGTCCTCACGGATCCTCCTGACGGCTCCCCCGGCCCCTGCGGTGCGGGCTTCGGAGGCGACCCAGCCTGCGGACTCTGCCTTTGGGGGGCCTCCGGCGAGGACTGGGGACAGGGCTGGACTCAGACACTCCGGCCTGGGGGCGGGGACAGAGCTGGAGTTGGGGTTTGAGGGGTGTGGCTTGGGGCACGGAGGCCCCGCCCACCTGGGAGGCGCGAGCAGGTGGCCAGGTCGGGCTGAATGGGCAGGGGGCAGACCCCGGGCTCTGCCGGGCTCGGCACGGCGTTCCGATTCCACCCCAGGACAGCGGGAGCCGTGGAGGGCGGCGGGCAGAGGGGCGTGGCCGGGCTCGGGGGAAGCCACAGTCGCCGCGTGTCCAGCGTGGCGGCCGCAGAGCCGGTTCTGTCTGCGCATTTGAGAGGCAGCGGCGGCCAGCGAGCGCTGCAGTCCGCCCGCTCACCCCCGCCAGAGCTCCAGCCGGGGCTCCGAGGCGGGCAGCAGGTGCACATGCCTCCCAGGGTGCGCATGCGCAGGGAGCCGGGGCGGCGTGTGGGGACGGCCTGAGCGGGGAGGGGGCGGCCTGTGCAAAGGCCCGGGGGTGTGCAGCGTCCAGGGCTCCTCCCCGCGGCGGCTGTCCACGCGCGAACACGATGTTGCATCAAACAATCGTGGGTTTATTCAGACCCTGCTCATGCCACCCCTCTGTGCCGGGTCCCAGCGTGGGGGCCCCGAGCCTCTGGGAGGAGACAGCACATCCCAGATCCGGGGGTCGGGGCCAGGCGGGAGGGGGCGCGCTGCAGTGGCCAGAGCCCAGGGAAACGCAGGAGCTGCTCCTGGAGCTGTGGGAAGGAGGGGGCGTTGACACCGGGGCTTTGGCAGGTGGACAGGAGTTTGCCGAACACAGGCAGTGCGCGGTGGGGCTGGTGGGGGAGCAGGAGGTGGACAGAGATGAGGGGCGGGGCTGGGCAGTGGGAGCAGCCTCCAGGCCCAGGCGCAGACCCTGCCCCCACTCTTCATTGGTCCATGGCCACGTGCGGTGTGGCTGCCGGGCGCCGGCCAGGCCCAGGCCTCAGCTTCTCGACGTGGAAACCGGGGGCTGAGGCCGCTTGGCTGCCAGCGTTGACCAGGGCCTGGGAGGAGGGAGGGGGGAAGACGGGGGTGGGGGGGAGCGGGGGTGGGAGGAGGGGGATGGGGCAGGGGGAGGGCGTGGAGGGGGGAGAAGGAGGGAGCAGGGGGGGCCCCGCAGGCCCCACGTTGCTTTCACAACAGCCAGCGTTGTCGCTGTTGGGGCTGCCGAAGTGGGTTCTGATTTGCATGTGATTTGCATGCGATTTGCATGGTGTTTGTTAAATGTCACACTGCCTGCCAACTGCTTTCTCTCCCTCCCCGCCCCCAGCCAGAAGCCAAGAAAGCCTCTCTCGCCCCCGCCGCCAGCCCTCGGACCGCTGACCACGACCTCGGCTCCCCCGGGGGGCGCCTCTGCGAAACGGGAGGGGGCCTGCCACAGAGGGGGCCCTGGGGCCGCCGTGCAGGGGCCAGCGCTGAGCCGAGCCCAGGACGGGGCTTCGGGGGCTCTGTCCTGTCCGGTGTCCTGTGCTGCCTTCTGTCCAGGGCGGGGAGGGGAGAGGGGGGACCCCGGAGATGCCCTAGAGAAGTACAGCGGGAGGCTCAGGGCTCCTCCACCCCCACCCCCTGCACTTGGGCTGGGCAGGTGCGGGCCACCCTAGGCCAGTGTCGGGGACCCGGACAGTGGGCATCCGCCGGCTGGGCCAGCGTCTCACCTAGGGCAGAGCCGGGGCCGGGGCCATGAGTGTGGCTGTCGGGTGCCACCTGGCGGCAGCCGCAGGAATTGCAGGAAGAGTTGTGCCCTGTCCTGTCCTGTCCTGGGCAGGGTAGAGACGGGAGGGGAGGGGAGGGGAGGGGAGGGAGAGACCCTGGAAGCGCACTGCGGGAGAGCTCAAGGCTCCCCCCTCCCAGGGGGCAGGGGCTCAGTCGGCAGGGCAGTGAGCGTGGTTGTCGGGTGCCACCTGGCGGCAGCCGCAGGAATTGCAGGAAGAGTCGCGCTCTGTCCACTGCCAGCCCAGACAGGGAGGGCGCGCGGTATCCCCAAGGCCACACGGGGCTGAGGGCCCCCATGGGAGCCCAGGGGGAGGGAGGAGGTGGGGTCGTGTCCCCGCCCCGGGGGCCGCAGGGGAACGGGGCAGGTGACGCACCTCACAATCCCGGGTGCTGGGGAACTTACCCAGGCTGAGCTCCAGGCTCCCAGGGGTCGCCTCCAGCTCCGGGGGTCCTCACCAGCACAGCTCCGGGGGTCCCCTCCAGCTCTGGGGGTCCCCTCCAGCTCCGGGGGTCGCCTCCAGCTCTGGGGGGTCCCCACCAGCTCCGGGGGACCCTCCAGCCCCGGGGGTCCCTTCCAGCTCCGGGGGACCCTCCAACACAGCTCCGCCTCCTCCAGCCCAGACTACCTGGAGGGGTGGACAGCAAGACACAGTCGCAAGACAAACGCGGGGACCCCTGGGTGCACCCCCTCCCGCCCCCAGGCCCGGCTGGAGCTCCGGCAGCCACGGCACTGACCCAGCACTTGTTGAGCACCTGCTGTATGCCCGGTGCAGGCCTGGGCTGTTCCCCCCCGGGGGACGGGAGCCAAGGAGGCCCTGACCCAGGTGCTCGCGGGCGCCCCCTCGAGGCTGCTGTGGGGAAGACAGGCTGGGAGTTCAAGTCCCAGCTCCTCCCCTTCTGGGTCTAAGCCCGCCCCACCCATGCCTCAGTTTCCCTGCCTGCAACCTGGGAATCCCCCGGCGCCCGCGCTGCTCCGTGGCCACGGCCAGACAGGCAGTGCCGGGGCGCGGGGGCGGGAGCCGAGTGCGCCTCGCCCGAGGGTGCCGTGTGGGCCGACCGGGCAAACGTGTTCTCCCCGTTTCTCGGATGGGAAGGGTGAGGCCCCCGCCCCCGGCCGCCCTGTGACCACAGGGAGGGCCCCGTCCCCGCCTGGTTCGCGCCGCCCCTCCCACGCACCAGGCTGGGACCCCCTCCCCGCACACCCGGGACTGTCACCGTCCCGAGGCCTCCCTGACGGGTGCCTGTCACCAGCCGGCCTGGGCCGGGACCTCGGTCTCCTCCCCACACCACAGACGCCGTGTGGACGGCGCCAGCCTCTCTGGGTCACCTGGCAAACAGCAGGCACTTAATGAATGCTCACGGTGTACACCAGCCTGAGGGCTGCCTGCCTGTCAGCCCCAACCCCCGGACGCCCCCCGACCCAGTCCCGGCTCCCCCCTGAAACCCCCTTCCAGAGCTCTGCCCCGGCCCAGCCTCCTGCCACAGTATGGCGGCTCAGGCTCCCGCCCTTACAGTGTCATTCCAGGCTTGGTGGGCCTGGGGAACGCGGCCCCCAGTCCCTCCCCTGCCCCACGCCGGCAGTCCCCGCCCACTTCCTGGGGCTGGAAGACCCTCCCCCGGGGGTCACCAGGACGGGGGGCCGCTCTGGACAGCCCAGGAGAGCAGGGACGTGGAGGGGGGGCTGGGAGGAGGCCGGGAAGGTAGAGACGGAAACCAAGAGAGAGAGAGAGAGAGAGAGAGAGAGAGAGCGAGCGAGCGAGCTGCGGGGCAGGGTGGGGGGCCGGGACGGGGCGGGGCGGGGTGGGTTGGACAGGGAGGGGTCCGAGCGGCCGCACCTGCCCGGCGGCGCGCGCCAGCAGCAGCACCGAGCCGTCCCGCAGGCGCGCGTCCCGCACGGTCAGCCGGTCGTCGAGCGGCCGCGCGTTGTAGTAGAAGCTGCGCCGCCAGGAGCCCACGCCGCGGCCCACGAGCTGCGCGCGCACGTCGCTGAGCGTGTCCCGCGGCCGCACCGTCAGCCGCAGCAGCAGCGCCTCGTCCGCCAGGTGCACCTGGATGCGGTAGCGCCGGCAGCCCCGCAGCCCGCGCCTCAGCCCCTCCATGGCCCGCGCCGGCCGCCCGAGCAAGCCCCGCCCCCTCCGCGCCCTGCCCCTGCCCGCCCCGCGCCTCACAGCCCCTCCCAGCCACGCAAGCCCCGCCCTCCAGGCATCGCCCCTCCCCGTGCCCCGCCCCGCGCCAGCCGCCCGCGCAAGCCCCGCCCCGCCCATGCCAAGTCCCGCCCCCTCCGCGCCCCGCCCGGCCCCGCCCCGCGCCTCACAGCCCCTCCCAGCCGGGCAAGCCCCGCCCCACCCGAGCCCCGCCCCCGCCCGCCCCTCACAGCCGCGCAAGCCCCGCCCCACCCGAGCCCCGCCCTCCAGGCATCGTCCCTCCCCGTGCCGGCCGCCCGCGCAAGCCCCGCCCCGCCCATGCCAAGTCCCGCCCCTCCTCGCCCCGCCCGGCCCCGCCCATGCCGCGGCCTGAGCTCCGCCTCCAGGCCGAGTCCCGCCCCCTCCGCGCTCCGCCCCTGCCCGCCCCGCGCCTCACAGCCCCTCCCAGCCGCGCAAGCCCCGCCCCGTGTCCGCCCCCGCCCGCGGGACGCCCATCTGCGGCCCCGGCACGGAGACTGGCGCCCGGATTCCAGGAGGTCCGGGGCGGGAGCCGGAGGAGGGGCCTGCGCTCCCCCAGACTCACGTGGGCGGGGTTAAAGCCTTGGACCCGCCGTGCTCCGGAGACCCCGGCCCGGCCGCCGGCAGCCCTGCAGGCCCGCGGGGACGGGGTGGACACCCGCTGGCGCCGGGGCCGGGGGAGCGTGAGGCCCGCCTTATCCCGCGCCCAGGCTTCGTCTACACTCGCGGCGGAGTGGCCACGCGGCCCGGCAACGCCAAGACGGGGATTCACCCTGAAGACGGGGCACAAGCGGTCCGCCGCGCAGTCAGGGGCGAGCAGGAGGGGCTCCCGCACCTGCTGACCGGACACCGCGCTGACCGCTCCCGCACCTGCTGTCCGGGCCGGGGCCGCGCCCTCCTGTGTGGCGGCTGAAAGGAGGGAACGCCCCGCGCACCAGTGTTGTAAAGATGGTTTTGTAAAACTTTGCACTGGGGTGCAGCGGGTGGAGCCGCCGCCAGTAGTGCCCGCATCCCACAGGGGCGCGGGTTCGAGTCCCGGTTGCTCCTCTTCCAGTCCAGCTCCTGCTATGGCCTGGGAAAGCAGTGGACGATGGCCCAAGTGCTTGGGCCCTGCACCCGCATGGGAGACCAGGAGAAGCACCTGGCTCCTGGCTTTGGATCGGCACAGCTCCGGCCTTTGCGGCCATCTGGGGAGTGAACCAGCGAGTGGAAGACCTCCCTCCCTCTCCCTCCCTCCCTCCCTCCCTCTGCCTCTCCTTCTCTCTGTAACCCTTACTTTCAAATAAAAATAAAGTTCACCGTCTGGGCGAAATGCCCACTTTCCCATTCGATTCTCGTTCATGGCCGTTGGCTGTATCCCCGCTAACTGGGTCCTTATACTTCTTGTTTAAACTCTAGGAAGAATTAAGCTTTTTTACTGTAATGTCATCCTAACTTTAACTTAAAAAAGTTATCTCACAAACAACAAAAAGGGGGGAGGGCAAAGGGGGAGGGGGACCATCACCGCGCCTCGGTTTATCCGCAAACACGGAACCTGCTGCAAACTCGTGGAAAAGCAGAACTTTAAAAAAAAAAAAGGCCGCCAGAGGCTCGGGGTTGTTTCTCCGCCATCTTTCGGCTTCAGCGCACCTGCACGGCATGCACGCTCCGGGACACGCCCCGCCCGCCGCACCCGCACGCTCCCGCAGCCTCCCCGGGACTCCGGCGCGCCACCTGGCGGGCACTGCGGGGAGGGGCCCAGCAGCGCGACCCCGCCCGGGGCTCTGCGCCCACCTGTTGCCGCTGCTGTCTCCCTTTCCACATCGCCCAGTAACTTTTTTTTTCCTTTTGATAAAAAAGTATATTTTATATATATTTGGAAGGCAGAGAGACAATCTTCTACCCACTGGTCCACTCCTCAAATGGCCATGACGGCCAGGGCTGGGCCAGGCTGAAGCCAGGAGCTCCATCCGGGTCTCCCACGCGGGTGCAGGGGCCCAAGCACTTGGGTCATCGTCCACTGCTCTGCCAGGCCACAGCAGAGCTGGACCGGAAGTGGAGCAGCCGGGACTCGAACTGGCGCCCACGTGGGATGCCGGCGCCACGGGGTCGGCCCTGGGGTCTTTCCTTGTTAATGTTTATTTCCATCTACTCGACACGCAGAATGACGGAGAGCTTCCGTCCCACGCCTCACTCCCCAGATGGCTGAAACGGCCGGGGCTGGGCCAGGCGCTCCATCCGGGTCTCCCCCCAAGGGCGCCCTCGCCCACCGCTGGGGGGAACATGCAGCCCCCCCACCGCCCCCGCCCGCACTTCCCACATCCCCAGCGCCGCCAGCGAGCGGCCCCTTTTCCTAACAAACATTTGTCCCCGCTGCTTCCCCACTACCCGGAAAGCCAAGGCTAACAGGACCTCGCTGCACCCAGACACAGGCGCCGGCCCGGCCCTGCC
Organism: Oryctolagus cuniculus; assembly: GCF_051225735.1. Lineage (NCBI taxonomy): Eukaryota > Metazoa > Chordata > Mammalia > Lagomorpha > Leporidae > Oryctolagus > Oryctolagus cuniculus. The sequence continues at coordinate 2,350,420 of NC_142882.1, forward strand.
CATGCGCCCCGGGGAGGCCCCCGCCGCTCCCCTTCAAGCCCTAGGCTCAAGTCAGAGTTGCCGGGTCTGTGCAATGCCTGGGCTTTGCCGACGGGGCTGGTCAAGATGACGTCACTCTGGAACCCGCCGGGTGTCCAGCCAGCCGGCAGGGAGGCGGAGGGCGGCATCTCCAAGCCAGGCGGGCGCTGCGAGGGGCCTGGACGGGGCCCTGCGGCAAGGCGCCGGCGCTGTGGCACGCGGGCCGCCGCGCCCCGGATCTGCGCGCTCCCGGGAGGCAGCCGGTGACAGCCGGTGGTGACGGCCAAGGCTCTCCCGCCTGGCCCAGCCCTGGCTGGTGCAGTGTCTGGGGAGTGACCCAGACCGGCGGGCGGAAGCTTCTCCCTGACCAAGAGGAGCCGCGGCCAGCCCGCGCTCCGTCACGGAACAGCAAAGCCGCACCGCCGAGCCGGGCAGAGGCGGGCCCCAGGCCGGCAAGTTTGGGAGGAAAGGGTCTCGCGCTCGGCCCCCGGGAGCAGCCGGCTGGTGGGCCCCGGAGGGCCGCTGCCCCCTCCCCCCACGCTCTGCAGGGGAGACAGCCCCCCCCCCCCGACGGGACAGAGCCGGCCTCCGTGGGCGGAAGGGCCCCGCGTGGGCGCGGCTCCCGGAGGACTTACTGCCGGGCGGGGACTCCGGGCCGGGGGGTGGGGCCGGGAGGACACGGGGGTCTTTTCTCCCGTCCCCGCCAGTCCCGGTCCTGCAGGTGCATGCTGGGACTCCGGAGACGCCCTGTGCCCCGCCCCGGGGGGGGGGTACGCTGCCTCCGGCACCAGCATCCCACACCGCGGGGTGGAGGGCTGTGCCGGTCCGACCCGCCATCTTTAAGGAAAGGAAAGCAAGTGGGGGGTGCGGGGCGTGGCCGGATGCCCCACCCCCCGCCGCAGTGCCCTCCGTGCGGACGCAGGTCCTGGGAGGCGGCCCCCGGGGGGGGAGGCCCAGACTGGGGTTCCCGGCTCCGGGCTGCGGCGGCATTTGAGGGTGAGCTTCTCTTTCAGACAACACAGAGCAACAACTGCAGGTCAGAACCGGTGGAAGGTGGAAGGCGCGGTCCTACCCGCCAGGGCAGCCGCGCGGAGAATGGAGCCGCGGCCACCTCCGCGGGACCCGGCGCCCCCTGCCGGCCCAGCAGGGCTGTGCACCCCGGCGGCGACGGGAGGGCGCCCGGTGCCCGTCCTGCCCGAGGGGCCGCACCACCGCGCGGGCAGGAGACGGGCACAGCGCCCCCACCCGAGCTCCACCCTTGGGACGGCCCCGGCGGAGCCCGGCCCCAGCCAGCGGCCACCTGCACAGGTGACAGCGCCCAGGGCCGGCGCCGCCGCGCGTCTACACGGGTGCCACCCGCACACACCTGCGGCCCCTCGCCGCCAGCGGAGGCGCCCCCTGGAGGCAGCCCCGTGCTATGCACAGACCCACCAGCCGAGTGCAAACCATAAACTTTTATTCACGGAAAACGGAATGCCTCCTTAACAGAAACCTCGTCTTAAAAATGGCAGAAGGAAAACAAATTTATTTAAAAAAGAAAGAAAAAGAAGGGAGTTCACATTGTCTGGAGCTACAAGGCGTCGGCAGAAGACCCCACAGTTCCGGGTAACCTGGACCGTGCGACAGGCGCCGCCTACCTGAGCCCGCGCCGTGCGCGCCGTCAGTAGCGGCGGGTGAAGTGGGGGTACGGGTGCGGGTGCGGGTGCGGGTGTGGGTGCGGGACTCTGCTGCCCCGGTCCTGGCCGGCCACTCCGCCACCGTCCAGTCCGCCCCCGGGCACCACGTGGCCCTGGGAGTGCCCGCCTTGCGGGAAGCCGCCTCGCCTAGGACAGAGGCACGCGCTGTCTCCAGCAGGTGCAAAGCCCCGCCCCCGCCGCGCCCCAGGCCCGCGGGGCGCCCCACTCCTTACCCCGCCGCTCCGCCCCGACTCGCGTGCGCGGGCCCCGAGGGCCCCGTCAGGCCTCTCTCGGCACCTGCGGGGAGGGTGGCATTGGCACACGCTCTGCTCTGCTCCCGGGGAGCCCTGCGCGGCGGGGGCCGCCCCCCACAGTACCTGGCCACCTGGCGTGCTCCCGCGCGGGCACGCCCTCGTCCGCGCCGCCCTGCCAGGCGCGTGCCGGGGGCTCCTGCAGTCGCTGGTGGTGCTCGCCCCAGTCCCGGCCGCCCCTGTGCCAACAGAGCAGGCGCACGGCTGCTGGGCGCGCCCATGGGCGGCGTGGTGCACCCAGCCGGGGGCCGCGCCTCCGGACACCAGCGGTCAGCACGCCAGCCCTGGCCGGCGGCAGCTGGAACCAAACCATGAGCCAGCGCTGCCTGGGCACCAGGAGGCCTGAGCCACGCAGATCTCCAACGTGGGCGGCCAGGGCTCCGACACTCGGGCCGTCCTCCGCTGCCTTCCCCAGGCCATTAGCAGGGAGCTGGACCAGAAGCGGAGCCGCCGGGACCTGACCTGGTGCCTAGACGGGGTACGGCGGCTAGCCGCTCCGGCGCAGCGCTGGCCCAGGCTAAGTGGATCTCCCCCGTGCCGTGCGAGGTAACCATGGCAAGTGAGTGTGCACCCTGGGGCCACGCAGACCCTGCCCGCCACCACCGTCCCTTCCCGCAGGCACCCGGGACAGCACGGCCTGCCCCTGCCCCTCCACAGCAGCAGGCCCGCCCGCCCGCCCGCCTACCTGGGGGGAGGCGGCAGCCCCCGGCCTTCGCTCATCCTCTTGTCCGAGCTGTAGCCCCCCCAGCCGTCCCGCGAGTCCCGGCTGTGGCGCTCTGGGGGCCCGCCGTGGCCGTGGCGGTCCTCTGGGTAGTGCTGCAAGGCGGGCAGGGCCAGGCTCACCGAGCCGCTCCCGGCCAGGCCCTAGGCAGCACGCAGGTGCAGCCGTCCGGAGCCCCCTGGCCGCCCCGGCTCGGCCGCCCCGCCCCGGCAGCTGCTGGGCGCTCACTTGGGACGGGGCCGAGAGCACTTTGAGCCACGCCTCCCTCTGCAGACTTGTTCCCGACAGAGGGACGGTCCCCAGGGCCACCTGACGGGCCACCCGAGTACTGCGACCGGGAGCCCCCAGGCAAGCGGCAGCGCAGGGACCTGCACGCCCACGGGCAAGAGGCGAGGGCCGGCCTCCTGCGCACTCCTGCCTCCTCCCCACCGCAGGCCCGGCCCCGGGCTCCCACTCACCTGCCCGTCTCGCTCGCCCATCACTGGCCTGGCGCTTTCCCTCCTGCAAGAGTGAAGCTGGTGGGCGGGCCTGGCTCTGCGCCCGTGGACGAGGTGTGTGGGAGGCGCGGCCGGCTCCCGGCTCGAGGCCCAGCGCTGGGACCCCGACGGGCGTCCATCAACACGACCGCACCAGCACCCGCGCCACAACTCCTCCAACAGCTGCTCGCCCCCCCCGCCTCGCTCTCTCCATCCTGACGGCTCACATGGAGGAGCCAGCGACGGGCACGGGGCTCAGGACACCACCCACAGGAGCCCCGCCAAGACAAGGACGGAACCGAGCCGGGGCAGCAGGGGGCGGGAGGGCAGACGAGGCAACCCAGCGGGCAGGGGGGTCTCCGTCTCCAGTCGGCCCGCCCAGGACTCTGCAGGGGCTCGGGCTGCGAGGGAGGTGGGCAGCCGTGGGCACGTGCCCGGTGAGCGCTGGCCAGGCTCACACACTCCCCAGTGGCCCGAGGCTGCCTGCTGCCTGCAAGCCCCGGCCAGCAGCCTGCTCACGGCGCGGGAGGCGGGAGGCGCTGACCTGTCGGCCGCGTGGTCCTGGTACTGGCCCCGGTCCCGGTGGTCGAAGTCATGGAAGCGATGCTCCGGCCGGGGGAAGTCGGCGCGGTACCTGTCCTCCAGCGCCACGCGCTTCCCCTCCAGCCAGTAAGCGTCCTCTCGCCTGGCTCGTGAAGAGAACGCCCCGCCCACTCAGGACGGGAATGGGGCGGGGGCAGGGGCAGGGGGCGGGGGGCCTCTTTCCAGACGCTCGAGCGCTCGGCCACGTTGCTCTACCTAAGGGTACACTGGCCTTCTGACCAGCCCGTGGCCCGCACACGCCAGGGCGCACACCGCGGTCCCGCCTCAGCCCAGGTTCCCCCATCGGGCCCAGGCCCCCAGCCTCCCTCAGAGGCTTGAGCAGAGCAGAGGGGAGGAGGGCGGGCCAACCCAGCGCATCTACAGCGATGAGGCTCCCGGCCCAGGCCCCGCCCCGCCCGCCGGCGTCCAGGTCGTAGTCCCGCCCCCGCCCCGCCCCCGGCTGTCCAGGTCGTAGCCCCGCCCCTCCCCGCCCGCCGGCCGTCCAGGTCGTAGCCCCGCCCCACCCCACCGGGCCCCACCCACCGGCCGTCCAGGTCGTAGGGCCGCCGCGCCGCGGGCCGCCGCTCCTGCTCGTAGCGCAGCTGCTCCTGCTGGCGCCGCAGCTCCTCGCGCTCGCGGTGGATGCGCTCCTGCTCGCGCCGGCGCTCGCGCTCCACGCGCATGCGCTCGCGCTCCAGCCGCTCCCGCTCCATGCGCTCGCGCTCCAGCCGCTGCCGCTGGCACTGGAGCTGCAGGCGCTCCCGCTGCAGCCGCGCCTTCTCCTTGCGCTCGTGCAGGGCCTCGAGCCGCTGCTCCCGCTCCCGCTGCTCGCGCTCCCTGCGGGGACGGCACGCCGCCTTGACCGCAGTGCAGACACCCGGCCCGGCCCCACCTCCCGACTGCCCCGCGGGGTAGCGAGGAGAGCGACGGGACCCGCTCCGAGGCCCCAGGGCGCAGGGCCAGCTGGGGTGCCCAGCCGTGGACCTGGACCTGCACGGAGTCTGCACCCCGACTCTGGCTGCCCCGCCCAGGGGCGGGGTGGGGGCGCCCCTGCTCTCAAATACAACTGCAAACAAGGGGAGTTATTTGGGTAGTTTTATGGCCTTCTGCAGACCCTGGTGTGCATGGATTTCCAAATCTCATCTCACGCGGGATGGGGGTGGGGGGCTAGCTGCATCCATGAACTCTTGAGAACCTGACATCGCGAACACTCCGGGCCCACACCCTGCCGAGGCGTGGCAACGCGGCTACCCCTGAAGACGCGGGGATGCGGGCCGAGGCCCAGGTAGGGCTGCGGACCGCCTCTAGGGTGCAGCAGGCCCACGGCCACCTTCGGGCCTCGCGTTCTCGGGTGGCACTGGGAAGGCGTGAGAAGGCATGAGAAGGCTTCTCACTGCCTCTTACTCCTGAAACCCCAAGGGGGAGGGGCGACACGAGCATCTCCCACCATAGCTTGGAAAGCTCCGGAACACCACAAGGGACCAGGTGGGGACACGGGAGTGCAGGTGGCAGGGACCAGGTGGGGACACGGGAGTGCAGGTGGCAGGGACCAGGTGGGGACACGGGAGTGCAGGTGGCAGGGACCAGGTGGGGACACGGGAGTGCAGGTGGCAGGGACCAGGTGGGGACACGGGAGTGGAGGTGACAGGGACCAGGTGGGGACACGGGAGTGGAGGTGGCAGGGACCAGGTGGGGACACGGGAGTGGAGGTGGCAGGGACCAGGTGGGGACACGGGAGTGCAGGTGGCAGGGACCAGGTGGGGACACGGGAGTGCAGGTGACAGGGACCAGGTGGGGACACGGGAGTGCAGGTGGCAGGGACCAGGTGGGGACACGGGAGTGGAGGTGGCAGGGACCAGGTGGGGACATGGGGGTGGAGGTGGCAGGGACCAGGTGGGGACACGGGAGTGGAGGTGGCAGGGACCAGGTGGGGACACGGGAGTGGAGGTGGCAGGGATCAGGTGGGGACACGGGGGTGGAGGTGGCAGGGACCAGGTGGGGACACGGGAGTGGAGGTGGCAGGGATCAGGTGGGGACATGGGGGTGGAGGTGGCAGGGACCAGGTGGGGACACGGGAGTGGAGGTGACAGGGACCAGGTGGGGACATGGGGGTGGAGGTGGCAGGGACCAGGTGGGGACACGGGAGTGGAGGTGGCAGGGACCAGGTGGGGACACGGGGGTGGAGGTGGCAGGGACCGGGTGGGGACAGCGGGAGTGGAGGTGACCAGCCCCGGCGAGCCGGCTCCTTCACGGCGGACTCGGAGAGGCGGCGGAGCCCGCTTCGGGGGGCGGGGAGGCCGCGGCGGCAGCCAGGGTTGCGCGGGACCCAGCTCACCGGCGCCGCTCGGTCTCTCGGACCTCCCGCTCACGCTGGCGCTGGCGCTCGCGCTCCCTCTGCTCCTTGATCTTGTCGAACGACAGGATGTCCCTCTTCTCCTTGCTCTCGGACTTGCGGTCCTGACTCTTGGAGTTCTGTTCACAAGGTGGCTTTGTTAGCGCGAGAGAAGCGAGATCGGGACAGGTCCACAGTGAGCACTCAACAGGCCCATCCCGAGACCCTCAGGGCGCCCCGGACGCGCAGGGCAGCGAGCGGCGGGCGCTGGGGCCGGGCCAGGCCGGGGCGGCAGGCGCACTCACTCTCTCCTTGGACCTGCTGGTGGTCTTCACGCTGATGACGGGCTCGCCTTTCGACTTATCCATGACCACCGTGCGCTCCGGGCCTCTGCTCCCTTCAGGGAGAGACACGGGGATCCGCCACGGCACGCCGGGGCCCCAGCTTCCTGCCCAGGCAGCCCTGCACTGACACGGGCAGCTGCTGGGGCCACAGCGCCAACCTGCTCCCACCGGACGGCGTCCCCTGGGGCCGCAGGGGTCCCCCGCCATGTGCACAAGTGCGCCCTGCCTGCGCCCCTATTCTAATCCGCCAAGCCCGGGAGAACCAGCTGTGTCTTCCCGGGCAGGCCGCAAAGCTCCGCGGAGCCGCGCTCTGGGCTTCCCCGCACCCACCCACAGCCTCTCTCCCGCCCGACAACGTGCCAGCCAGGCGCTAACCGCTGCAGTAATGGCTTATTTGGGGAGATTTACAAGATTGAGGAACAATTTAGAAACACGTTCCTCGTGAGATGGCGGGAGAATGACGCCACCGACTTCAGTTCTAACTCGCAGCGCGCGGCGCCGCCTCGATGCTCCAGATGGCTGGCTTTTGTCTGCTTCTTCCTGGGGGGCGGGCAGGGCTGGTTTGTTTTTCGCCACGAAACACTGAGTCGCACACAAACTCAATGGTGCAGAGAGCAACCAGTGACAGAAGCCTGGGCACCGAGACTCGCGGCTCAGATGCCCGTGCCGCGCCGAGCGCTCGGCCTCCAGTCCCCCCCCCCCCCACCCGGCTCCTGACCCCAGCTTTCTGCTAACGCAGACCCTGGGAGGCGGTGGTGACGGCCCGAGGATCTGTTCCCTGCCCCCGCACTGCAAACTCAGACAGACTGGGCTCTTGACTCCTGGCTTTGGCCCAGCACTGGGCCTTACAGACATTCGGAGGGAGCCAGCAGGTAGGCGCTCTCTCTGCCCCTCAAATAAGTAAAAATTTTTAGGGGGCCAGCACTGTAGTGTAGTGGGTAAAGCAGCCATTTGCGATGCCGGCATCCCACACGGGTGCCGGTTCGAGTCCTGGCTGCTCCACTTCTGATCCAGCTCCCTGCTGTGGCTTGAGAAAGCAGAAGATGGCCCAAGCGCTTGGGCCCCTGCACCCACGCGGGAGACTGGAAGAGGCTCCTGGCTCCTGCCTTCGAATTGGCCAGCCCCAGCTGTTGCGGCTCTCTGGGCAGTGAACCAGCAATGGAAGATTTCTCTCTGTAACCCTGCCTTTCAAATAAGTAATTTTTTTCAAATACCCTCAAAGGATGAGAGAAATGGCATTCCTCCAACGCAGCTACATCCTTTACTACTTCTAGCTTTCAAGACCGGCTCAGGAAAACCTACAGACGCCTGCAGGTTACCCGGAAGGTGCCAGGTGTCTCCCCCTTGCAACCCCAGGACGGGGGAAAGGCCAGCGGCAGGCTGCGGCGCCCGCCCCAGCACTTCCAGACGCTGCCGCCAGGAGTCAGGCCCGTGTCTGTGCCTCCCCCCCCCCCGCCGCCGCCCCGCGGCTCTGCCCAGCGAGCTCTCGTCACCTGACTTGGTGGCCCTGCCGCGGTTCGCAGGCCCAGCCTTCAGCTCGTCTGGGTCTCTCTCTTCTTTCTTGATGTCTTCCGGCCTCTTTTCCTCTTTTTTCTCAACTTTCTCCTCCTTCTTAATGATGGTTCTGTGTAAACACAGTTACAACACGCGCTCGCCGCGGGCCTCACAGGGACGGCGGGCACCGAGGTCCCCACGGCACCCCACGGGCCGCACCCGGGGCAACACTTATTCTGCAGCCTGGAGAGGGCAGCGTGGTGTGCGTTCACACTCAGTGCGTGTGGTCGCGTCTGCGCACAGGGGACAAAGCACACAGAATGGAGGGTCCGAGGACAGGCGGGCACGTGCCCGCCTCTGGGGACTTCAACAGCGTGCCACGCGACGGCAAACACGGGGCCGTCGGTATCACCTCCACCAACGGCGACTTTCAACACGAAACAAATCGTCTTAGCCACAGATCGTCCCACGTCCCCTGAAGCTGTCGTCTCAGGCAATTAAAGTGCACAATTATTAGACGCCAGTCGCGAGCCAGGGAAGGCGGCCGGAGGCCCCGTGGGACGAGGGCTCCCGGCTTCTCCCAGCCGCCGCAGGCAGGCCGGCCGCGCCGCAGACCCCTCAGCTCTCTTTCCACCTCCGCTCCCCAGCACGAAGGTGTTTCCCAAAAATGGACACCGTCGGGAAAGCCCCGGAAGCCCACACGCACTAACGGACGGCGGGCACCCTGAGGGGCCTGAGCAGCTCCCCACGAAGTCCATCTTTCTTTAAAGACTTATTGCATTTGAAACAGAGTTGCAGAGAGGGAGAGACCAGAGACGGGATCCTCCGTCTGCTGGTTCACTCCACAAGGAGCCAGGAGCTTCCTTCCCGTCTCCCACACGGGCCGGCCTCCGCGGGTTCCCAGGCGTGTTAGCAGGGAGCTGGATGGGAAGTGCAGCAGCCGAAAGGCACCTGTATGGGATGCCGGCAGCGCAGGCCGGGGCTTTAACCCGCTGCGCCGCAGCGCCACCCCAACCATTCTATATTCTGACGTCACAGACGCAGGTGCAGTCACCAACACTCGTCCTCGTCCCCGTCCCCATGGCGGCGCGCCCTGACTTCACCGTCGACCCTTCGGTGGCCACCTCCTGTGGCTTTCCACGCACAGCCCAACCGGCCAGGGCCATGGGGAAGCGTGTTGGGTAAGGCGTCTCAGGACAGCCCGAGGCAGCACTGGGTGCGGCCCTGCCCCGCCCTGCCATGGTTGTGCGCTGCCCCAGGGGCTCCCACCGACAAGGCGCTCTCAGCCGGTTACACAGCAAGAGCTGCACGGAGGGGCGGGCGCTGCGGTGCAGCGGGTTAAAGCCCCGGTCCCAGCTCCTCCCCTCCGCAGCCAGCTCCCTGCTAACAGGCCTGCAGACAGCGGTGAGGGCTCGGTGCGTGGACTCCTGCCACCCACGTGGGAGCCGCAGATGGAGTTTCTAGCTCCTGGGGTCAGCCTGGCTTAGCCCTGGCTGTGTGGGGAGCGAACCAGCCGACGGAAGATCTCTTTCTCTGTACTCTGCCTTGCAGATAAAAATTAATATTAAAAATAAATCTAGGGGCTGGTGCTGTGGTGTAGCAGGTAAAGCCGCTGCCTACAGTACCGGCATCCCCTATGGGCGCTGGTTTGAGTCCCGGCTGCTCCTCTTCCAGGCCAGCTCTCTGCTGTGGCCTGGGAAAACAGTGGAGGATGGCCCAAGTGCTTGGGCCCTGCACCCCATGGGAGACCAGAAGAAGCCCCTGGCTCCTGGCTTCAGATCGGCACAACTCTGGCCGTTGTGGCCATCTGGGGAGTGAACCAGCAGAAGGAAGACCTCTCTCTCTGCCTCTCCTCTGTGTAACTCTGCCTTTCAAATAAATAAATCTTAAAAAAAAAAAAAAAAAGTTGCTTGTTTGGAAAGAAGTGGACAGCTGACTCGCAGAATCCTTAAGGTGCGAGCAGAGGTGGGCGAGGGTGTTTACTCGCCCAGAGGTGGGAGAGGAAGGAGGAGGGGGCAATGTCAGAGCACTCCAGCTGTATGTGGCTGGGTCCTAAACGCTTACCCCCCCACACACACACCCCCAGGAGCCAGCACCGGCGCACACAGGGCCAGGCGCCCGCACGCTCTGCACCACTTCCTGCTCCACACAAAGCTCACCCCCCCCACCCCCGCCTCACTGTGCTCAGCCGGGAGCCAGCGCACGCCACGTGCCCGCCGCAGCCCCATGCTCCCCGCAGACGGGGCCGGCTCATCAGCTCTGAGAGGCTGCTCCCCGAACAGGGTCTCACCCCCGGGCGCACGAAGGCCCACTGCGCGCTCGCTCCTCCGGGGCTCTGCCCGAGCATGGCCACAGCGAGAACAGGGAAGCGCTGCTCTCGGCCCCCCGCCCGGCAGCTGCCACCCTGCTTGGGGTGCCAGCATCCTCCGGAGGGCGCAGGTGCTGCTCGAGGCCGTGGGCCCCGCCACGCACACGGGACACCTGGCCGGGAGCTCCGCCCAGCAGAGAGCTCTCCCCGCTCCTCCCTTTCCCTGCTGGTCTGCCTGCACAACGTCAATCTTACAACAAAAACCAGGAGCAAAACAGAACCACCACGACGCTGCCAGACTCGGCCGGGCCGCCGGCTCCCGCAGTGCCGGGGAGGCGGGGGAGGAAGCCAGCGATGCTGCCGGCTCCCCGGCCTGCCCTCCGCCACCCACCCTGGCCCGTGCCCGCGCCACGCCTGCTCAGAGATCCGCGCCCGCTGACGGTTCACGCGAGACAGAAATCCCCGCTATAGAGAGCCCTCAGACTGCTGCGCCCACGCACGACTCCGAGGCGCACCCAGCGCAGGGCCACCGCAGCCGTGTCGGGGCCCACACAAGCCCAGCTTCCCACAGCCGCCGAAACGGAAAACGAGAGCTGCGTGCACCCGGGAGGGTGCCGAGGTGGGGGAAGCCGAGCCGGCCCGGCAGCGCTGCCCCTCCGCGCCCCGGAAGCCCGAGTGGCCACTTTACTTCTCCGTCTTGATCTCCACGGGGTGGTGTCTGTCGGCGCCAGGCAGCTTCTCCCTCTTCGCGTCACCCTCCTTCCGGTCGGCCAGCTTCTTGCCGGCAGGCTCGTTTTTAGCCTACAACGCGACACGGACAGCGGTGACTCGCGGGCATGGCCTGCGGCTGCGACCCTGTCCACCACGGCGGCGGGGCGGCCTCACCTTCTCCACGGAGATCATCCTGCCGTGCAGCTCGGTCCTGTGCAGGTGGCTGATGCACTTGGTGGCCTCGTCCGCGGTCGCCATGGTGACGAAGCCGTAGCATCGCGCCCCAGGGCTGCGTGCGTTCGTCACCACCTTGGCCCCAACTACCTGGAACACAGGGCCCTCTCAGCCGCTCGCCCAGACGGCCGTGCCGCCATCACCCCAGCGCTCATGGGCGCACTGCGGTCGGGGCGAGCTGGCCAGGAGCAGCCCAAGCCCAAGGCCTGACCACAGCATCGCGATCACCTGACGGCAGGCAGCACAGCCGGGACGCATGGCAGCCCCGTGCTCCCCACAGACGGGGCCGGCTCAGCAGCTCTGAGAGGCCGGGGGGAGGCCTGACCAGGCTGAGATGAAGGGCCAGGCCCTGCCCCCACACCTGAAGCCACCAGAGCAGCAGGGGCGCCCTGACACGGGACGGGGTCCCCGGGAGCACCATGAGCGTTGGGGCACCCGGCCGGCAGGCAGCGCGGACGAGGCCAACTGGACGAGGCCGAGCGATCACGACACGCCACCAGGCCTCAGCAGACGGCAGCCCAGAGCGCCCTTCCCACCACGCCGCGCGGGACGAGGGCAGGGGCAGGGCCTGGGGCGGCCGCCCAGCGCCCACAGAGTGGGAGAGGGGCTCCCCAGGACCGGGCAGACCCGGCACTGCGCAGCTGTGCCACGTCCAGCACGAGCCCGGCCCTCACGGCAGAACGCGCGCCCAGAACAGCACTCCCCACGCCTGATCCAAGCCGAGGCCCGAGGAGCCGCACCCCTGCTTCCCGCCCGGCTTCCCGCTCACGCGCCCTGGGACGCAGCAGTGAGGGCCCACGGGCCTGGTCCCTGCCGTCCGAGGGGGCTGAGCTGGGACTCCCACTTTGGCCTGGCTGAGCGTGGGCTTGTACCAGTGGGGGAGGGGGGATGAACCGTAGGTGGAGAGCTCACCTCTCTCTCTGCCTTCCAAACCAAACGAACAGAAGCAAATTCAAAAATTTCTTTTGAACGACCAGGCAGGCAGGCAAAGAAAGCAAACCCGGCCCATGACGAAGGAAAACGCCCATCGAGAGGGACCAGCCCGGGAAAGGGGACAACAGGGCTGGCCGATGGGGCCGCGCCAACAGCCACCGTTCACGCGTGCAGACACGCGGAGATAAAAGCCCCGCGTGGAGGGGCCCCATGCAGCACAGAAGACGAGTCTGGGGCTCAGAGACATGGTGGGCGAGACGGCCGATAGGCAGGAGCAGGCGTGAAGGAAATCCCAACCCAGGCTCCGGGGCCGCGGCCGCTTGGGGACCAGAGACGGAGGAAGAAACCGCTCGGGACTCCCAGGCCAGGGGGACGTGCTCCAGAGCGCCCAAGGGGGTGACCGCGCCGGCCGTGCGAACACCGCACTCTGCGGCAGCAGGCACCAGACAGCCGACAGCTCCGGGCAGGGCCAGCTCTGGCAGCCGTCACTTCCACCCGACGTGGGCCAGAGCCACCTCCCAGCGCACACACGGGCCTCGGGCGCTGGGCCACTCGACACACACCAGGTGCTTCCAAACGCCTTCATGCAGTCAGGGAACACAACACAGTACCGGCCGCGGAAGCCCCCCAGCGCCCAGCCACACCCGCCCAAGGCGGCCCAGACGCAGCAGGTGCCTGGTCCCGCAAGGCCGCGCTGGACGGCACACGGACGTCCGCAGCCAGGACGAGTGGCGTCTCACGGCCAGGGTCCCCGGAGCATGCGGCGCAGAGCCTCCTGGCCCCCTGGAGGGCCACTCCCGCTGGGCACCCTGATGGCAGGACTGGCACGCGCCGAGGCGGCTTCTGAACGGGGCTGTTTCTCAGACGCTCCATAGCTAAGCCCGCATCACGTCCCGGCTACCAAACCACACCAAGTGCGGGGGCACACAACCACTGCCCGCAAGAGGCGCCCAGCGTGCCACCTGCAGCTGTGTCAGCCGGAAGACGGCGGTGACCTCCAGCCGAGAGCAGCGGGAGAGAAGCTCCCGGCCACCTGCACTGCCCGCGCCCTGTGACTCTGACCAGCATGTGGGCACGGCTCCTGAGCCCCGGGTCCGTGACAGCCGGAGCGGGACCCACGGAGACCCACGGCAGCCACAGCTCCGGGCTCCCTCCCCCTGCCCGCGGGCGGCCTACCTTGCCGTACTTGCTGAAGAGGTTCTTCAGGTCCGTGGCGCGCGTGGTGGAGGACAGCCCGCTGACCCACAGGTTCCTGCCTGAGCCGCCGCCGCCGCCGCCGACACTGCTGCCGCCGCGGCCTGCACGACACGGGAACTCTGATGCCTCCCCCAAGGCCCACAGGAAGCCCCTCTGGCCGCGCCCACCGTTCCCACCACAGATGCGCGGATTTACTGCTGCCCACACCCGGAGAGGCGGCAGGCGGGAGCCCTGGGCAGCAGACGCAGGGCTTCGCTGCTCCAGGAGCAGCCACGGGCGCGTGGGTGACAGCGCGCGCTGCGTGCCAACCCGGAAAGACCACGGCAAGAAAACCCCGCGCAGCACCCGCGACGGCTGCTGGGGCCACGCCCCGCACCCTTACCTTTCTCATCCTTAACGACTGGCTTTATGTCTTTCTCTTCCTTCAAAGAGCTAGAGACAAAAGCGAGTGTCACTCACCCAGGACGCGCACGCAGGCCGCTACGTGACAGGACGGCGTGCTCGGCCTGAGTACCTACCAGAAGTTAGTCTGAAACAATTCTAGAGGCGCCTCTGCAAGCTTAGTACTGGACAACCTCACCCCAGGCCCGCGGCAGACTCGCCAGGTCAATGCCACTTAGAGGGAGGGGGCGACTGCCACTGAGACCAGCCGTGCTGGGCTGAGCAGGCGCGGACTCGGCTCTCCCGTTACGAGTACAGAGGGCATACACGTCTTAGCGGTAAACTACAGTCTCAGCAGCCCGGCTGGCAACCGCGACACACAGCGTATGCGCGTCATTAACGACCAATGGAAAGGAGATAGCGTCTGGTCTAAAACTGAGAAACAACAAACCTCATTTTCTGATCAGCGCCCTCACTGGTTGAGGACTCTTTAGGAGCCGGAGGGACTTCATTACAAGCTTCAAAAGCAAACTTCTTCACGTCTTCTTTGCTATCTCTGGGCTCTGGGCTTGGGGCTTCCGTGGGCGCTTCCGCGACCTCCTGGCTAGAGGCCTCCGCGAGCTCGGAGGCCGCGCTACTCTGCTCAACTGGCTCGGCTAGCCCTACAGGCTCGCAGTCCGTCCTGGCGCCTCCGCCTGTCTGCGCCACGGGCTCCCCACCCGTGTCTAACAGCGCGTCTGCCTCGCTCCACTGAGCTCGTGTTGACTCGCTGGCCAAATCTAAATCTCCCTCTTCCTCCTCCTCCTCCTCCTCCAACTCCTCCTCCTCCTCCGGATGAGCATGAGCGCTGTCAAAAACGTCCTCTTCCTCCGCAAGCTTCCTGTCTGGCCCCACGCTACTTGTATCCTGCGCAAATGGCTGCTCCAGCTCGGAACCTTCTTCTTTTACTGGCTCAGACTTACAAGTTTCCCCCAAAATGTCGAGTATTTTCTCATTTTCTACGGATTTAACAGGAATAGAATGGCACAAGGTTTAATTACCAGGGAAACACAGCAATCACAAATGCGGCACTGGCACGGCGGCCACACTAACACGAGGAGAACCGCTAGCTACACAGAGATTGGAAAACCCGCGGCACACACGTCACACTGCTCACGCTCCTGGCCTCTAGGCTACATGGAAGAGAAAAGGCCCCCAGACGCAACACCTGCACCCACGGGCCGCTTCGCGGGTCTTGCCGAGGGCTCTGTTCAGGGCGCTCCCGATCGTCTTCAGAGCCACGGCGCGGCCACTGTCCGGGCCGCCGCCCGCTGCGAGCGTCTTCGTGTGTCGCGGACGGAACAGTCCAATGCGGGAGCCCCGTCTTCCCGCGGCGCAGACGCAGTCCAGGGGCACGACGCCGGGCTGGCCATCTTCGCGCAGAACGCCGACTCCTCTTCCGGAATCCGCGGCTCCTCAGGCTGACGTGCCCTGCCCACAGCTTTAACCGCCTCAACTGCGTACCCAGAACGACTGGCACAATATCACAAGATCTGTCTCCCGCACAGAACCCCGGGCGCCGCTGGGCTGCCCTCCGCGTGGTCAGCGGCGAAACCGTGGCCGCAGCTCGCCCCTGCCCTTGCCCTTGGGCGGCCGCGCGGCGCCCCCAGATCTGGTGATACGAGTGGGTTTCCAATCTCTGAGCCTGTGCGAGCTGCATCGCCCACCAGTAGGGAACCGGCAAGACCGCAACACAGCTCGAGATACACGGCTAAGGCCGAGAGCAGCACACCGCCAAACCGCAACTACCCGCGCGCTCAGCAGTACCTGGCTCCAACAGGGCGTCTTCAATGTCCTGGAGAGGGGGAGGGGGGAGAGACACACACACGCCCGTGTCAGCCCGCACGCAGCCTTCGGCCCCCGAAGCGATGCCCTCCCCACAAAGCGCCCTGCGCTCAGGGACGCCGTCAGCGGAGGGGCTGGTGCCAGCTCTCCCCGTAGTCTGGCTCCGCCCCCGAGGTCACAGCAGCAGTCACCTGGACCAGCAGCGCTGGACTGACGGGAAGACCGTCACCAGGGACCCTGCTGTGTTCAGAGCCGTGCCTCGGCCCGCTGCAAGCCTTCCCGACGCCCGCTGTGGGCGGGCCAACCCTGCCCAGGGCCCAAGGACGCCGGGGCGGGGCCGGGGCCCTGCTGTGCAGCCCCAGCTCTGGGCCTCCCCGCTCCCTGCAGACGCCCCCTTCCTCCTCACTGCTCTAAGCCGACGGCTTCCCCGGCCCCCTGCAGGTGCTCTGCAGCCCACCGCCCGCACCGTCACCACACTGCTCCCTGCTCCCATGCACCCAGGGTTACACGGGGGCCTTCAAAAAGCTCGGGGAGGGGCCCGCGCTGTGGTGCAGCGGGTTAGGCCGCCTGAAGCCGGCATCCCGCATGGGCAGGGGTTCGAGTCCCAGCTGCTCTGCTTCCAATCCGGCTTCCTGCTCACGCACCTGGGAAAGCGCTGTAAGATGGCCCAAGTGCCAGCGCTGGGTGTGCGGGGAAACCACCACCTGCAGTGCCAACACCCCACACGGGCACTGGTTCGAGTCCCGGCTGCTCCACTTCCGATGCAGCTCTCTGCTGTGGCCTGGGAAAGCAGTCCAAGATGGCCCAAGGGCTTGGGCCCTGCACCCACATGGGAGACCTGGAGGAAGCTCCTGGCTTTAGATCAGCCCAGCTCCAGCCGTTGTGGCCAACTGGGGAGTGAATCAGCGGAAGGAAGGCCTCCACCCTCTCTGCAACTCTGCCTCTCAAATGAATCAGCTTTAAGGTAAATAAATGAACCTTAACGACAAAACCAATTATTCACGCGGGGCCTCTGTGTGCCGCAGCAGGTTAAGCCGCCCTGTGCCGCTGCCGTCGCATGCCGGCGCCGGCCGGATTCCAGCCGGTCCACGGCTCGTCCCGCTCACGTGGGCAGGGAACCAGTGGGTGGAAGATGTCCCTCCATCACTGGCTTTCAACAAACTCAGCTTTTTAGGAAACAGTTCACTTCTATTTGAAAGGCAGAGCGCCAGAGAGGCAAGGGAGAGGCAAGGGAGAGACAGAGTTCGCCGTCCCCGGCTTCACTCACCCGACGGCCACGACAGCTGAGCTGGCTCAGGCTTAGCCAGGAGCCTGGAACGGCATCCGGGTGCTTGCTATTTTCTTAGTTATTTATGTGTTTACTTACGTATGAATTTAAGAGGCAGAGTTACAGAAAGAGAAAGGGAGAGACAGAAGAGAGGTCTTCCATCCGCTGGTTCATCCCCAAATGCCTGCAACAGCCAGAGCTGGGCCGATCCCAAGCCAGGAGCTTCCTCCGGGTCTCCCACGTGGGTGACAGGGACCCAAGCCCTTGGGCCATCTCCTGCTGCTTCCCCAGGCCATTAGCCGAGCTGGATAGGAAGCAGGGCAGCTGGACACCACCCAGCACCCACAGAGATGCCAGTGCCGCGGACATCGCCTACCACGCTACTGCGCCAGGCCCCCAAACTTATCTTTTAATTAATCCCATCTTCCCACACGTTTTTGGAGTCTGCTTGTGTGACCTGTGAGCCCAGGCTGACAACGCTGGGGCTCCATGCTGCGCGGACCCCTTGTCCCCACGCTGAACCAACCACTTGTTAAAATCTGACGAAGCAGAACCAGGTCACTCACCGGACTCATCCTGAGGTCCAGCGCCGATGCTTCCATGGAGTTCTCGAAGGCCTCCCCATCCACCTGGAAAACAAAACGCAGCCCCCCTGTGTGGACGCCAGAGCGGCAGACGCCAGGACCAACGCCGGCCCACCTTCCCAGCAACCTGCGTGCCCCGCACCTCTCCTGGCGCGCAGCCGCGGGCCGCACCGCCTAGGCGCCCAGTGGAGCGGGTCCCCGTGCCACCTCCACACCGGCGCAGAACAGGCACGGCCCTCCCCAGGACCCGCAGGGCAGAACTCAGAGCAGAAACCACACCCGCCACCTGGCCCGGCAGCCCCACCACCAGGCACTGACTTCTCTGAGGATACGGCAATGCAAGGAACCGGTCACCCTGACCATCACCTTAGTACTTCAGGTCTACTGAACTCAAAGGCCACCGCCTCGTAAGGGAAAAGAGATCCTGTCCGAGTATTCTCCCCCCCACCCCCTTAGATTTGAACCCGCGACCTCGAAGCCTCTGTCAGCCTGCTCTGGGAAAAGGTGCCACGCGCACACGGCGTCAGTCAACGGGAAGCGGGCAGGACCCCTACGCCAGCTGCGGCGCAGGTCCAGCACGTGGCTCCGGCCCTCCGAGCCTTCCTCATCTGTTTCTCCGAGACCCAGAGCGCCCAAGCTCCCACCCGCCGCCGCGGCCCCGGGGCTGGCGCACGTTCACCACTGCTGCCTAGAGAGCGCCTGGGAAGCCGACACAGAGCGCATCCGATGCCCACTACAGCGGGCAAGGGCCTGGCCTGAGCCGGAGCTCAACCCAGGTCGGCGACACGGGGTGACGGGAACCCAACTCCTCGCGTGCAGAGAGAAGGAGACACGGAGCTCTTCCATGCGCTGGGTCACTCCCACGTGGCCACAACAGCCCGGAGCGCCGTCAGGGTCCCCCGTGTAGGTGGCGGGGCCCACGCACGTGAGCTTCCTCCGCTGCTCCCCAGGCGCAGTACCAGGCAGCGGGGTGGCATGGAGGAGCCGGTCTCACACTGGCACCCGTACGGTATAGCTGCACCCACTGTGCCGCAACACGGGCCCAGCGCTGAGCCGCCGAGAGAGAAGCGTGGTCAGCCGTGCCAGCCCGCCTTGCGAGGGACAGCGCACCCGAAAGCGTCTCCCATCCAAACACCGAGACACGCGGCGCTCGGCAAAGCCGTTCACCAGCTAACGCCTCGTCTCCGGGCGCTCACGGGGGTCAATCTACCACCGACTTATTCTCGTTCCCAGCGATCTGTCCGCGCTCCCCGACGCAGACAGCCCCTGGCGGCGGGGCTCAGGGCGAGGGGCGCGTGCACGGCTGCCGGCTACCTACAGCGTGCTCCGGGGGCTGAGCTGGAAGCGGCCCCAGCGGCGTAGCCCCGTACGCTCTACTGTCACAAAAGGAGCCGAGAATGCTGTCGTCAGCGTCCTCGCCAAACTCCGGAGCGCCGCCGGTGTCGGCCTCGGTTTCGTCCAGCACACTAATGTCCATCATGTCCATGCCGCGCAAGGCCACCAGCCCTGCTCCCACGTCCTCCTGCAGGCGGGAGGGAGGCAAGCGTGAGCCGGCGGCGCCGACGCAGGCTGCGGCCGTCCTCTCCCCGCGGCGCGTACCTGCCCGTCCGCGGGGTCCTCCTCCAGGCCGTTGTCTTCAGGGCCTTCCTCCTCCGTCTTCTGCCCTAATGACAGGTAACACTCACCGTTAGTCCCCACGGGGCCGGGCCGGCGGTGCCAGGAGAGCGAGACGCCCTAGGCCTTCTGCGTAGCGCTCGACGGGCCCCAAAGGCCGGGGCGCCGCCCACGTCCCAAGGGCGGCACAGCTTCGAGAGGCTCCCGACCACCCCGGGCCAGGACAAGCACCCTCACAGGGAAATGGGCGAGAGAGGACGGGCATCTTCCACCGCCGGGCGCGACACGCGGCGGCCGCCCGTCCCTTAGCACTCTGAGCCGGGGAACCGGCTTCGGCAAGGCCGGGGCGCGCGGCCTGCCACTCGGCCGGCAGGCACCCAAGTTTCGCGAACGCAAAGGAACGGTTTCGAGGTCTGCCTCGTACTCCAGGAGGGGGCGCGCACGCCTCCGCGTTAGGAGGGGAGAGAAAGGCCGCAGCTGCGCGCCACCCGAAGCCGGGACGCGCCGAGACCTGGGCCGCCCCGCGCCCCGTCCGATCCGGGCGCCCCGCAGCCCCGGCTCCCGGGAAGCAGGCAGGCACGGCTCAGCGCTGGCGGCCTGCAGGAGTCAATCAGCGGTGGAGGAACTCTCCTCTCCCTCTCTCTGGAGCTCCGCCTTTCAAGTAACCTTCCACGCACACGCACACGCACACACGCGTGCCTTACGCCCTCTGTCCGGGGACACTACTCAGGATACACACCAGGAATGACAACACGGAACGCAACGCTCGGGGACGCAGGGACTTCCTCCACTGCAGACGGCGGGCGGCCACGGCATCCAATGGCAGGGCGGAGCCTGGTGTCCGTCACTCCCCTGTCACTGTCACGCCCCATCACTGTCACTCCCTCACACCCGTCACGCCCCTATCACTGTCACTCTTCTTCACTGTCATGTCCCCATCACTGTCACAGCCTGACACTGTCACGCCCCATCACTGTCACTCCCCTTCATTGTCACTTCCCCAGTCACTGTCACTCCCTCACGCCCCGCCCCCTGTCACTGTCACGCCCCATCACTGTCACTCCCCTTCACTGTCACTGTCACGCCCCCATCACTGTCACTCCCCTTCATTGTCACTTCCCCAGTCACTGTCACTCCCTCACGCCCCGCCCCCTGTCACTGTCACGCCCCATCACTGTCACTCCCCTTCACTGTCACTGTCACGCCCCCATCACTGTCACTCCCCTTCATTGTCACTTCCCCAGTCACTGTCACTCCCTCATGCCCCGCCCCGTCACTCCCTCACGCCCCATCACTGTCACTCCCCTTCACTGTCACTCCCTCACGCCCCACCCCCGTCACTGTCATGCCCCCTTCACTGTCACTTCCCCATCAATGTCACTCCCTCATGCCCCGCCCCCTGTCACTGTCACTCCCTCACGCCCCACCCCCCGTCACTGTCACTCCCTCATGCCCCGCCCCCCGTCACTGTCACTCCCTCATGCCCCGCCCCCCATCACTGTCACTCCCTCACGCCCCACCCCCCGTCACTGTCACTCCCTCATGCCCCGCCCCCGTCACTGTCACTCCCTCACGCCCCCCATCACTGTCACTCCCTCACGCCCGTCACGCCCCTCGTCACTCCCACGCACGTGGAGAAACCCTGCTGGGGCCGCCCCCAGCGCCCTGCATCTTGATGAGCGCTTCCTGCCCCGCACATTCACAAGTCACTTCCGGTCCCCACGTTCCCACACCACCCAGAGGTCGGATTTCTCATCACTCCTCTAAGACAGCGCCTCAGCAGCCAGGCCCCGCCCCCCCGAGCGCAGCGGCACCCCCGTCCCCACCCCCACCCCGAGCTCAGTGGCGCCCCTGTCCCCGGGCCTGGGCGGGCGTCACAGGGGCAGCCAAGGCCCACGCCCTGGCCTTGGCGGGCGGAGACAGAGCAGGAGCCGCACTCGGCTCCCCCACGCACACAGACCCAGGCTGTCACCGGGAGACACCACCCCAACCCTCCACGTGTCTGCTGGGCCGAGGCCGCTCCCCGTGACCATGTCCGCCCCACGCGGGGGAGGGGCCTCTGGACTTCCGAGAGGAGGCGGCGCCGGCGGGCTCTGGGGCGAGACACGGGGCCGGGACACAGCCTGTGAGCCCCCCACTCCTACACAGGCTGCGCGTCACCCCAGAGCCCCCCACAGCTGCGCAGGCGCCCAGCGCTCCAGAGAGCTCCCAGCTCAGGGCAGGACCTGGATCGGGGGAGGCTCTGGGGGCCCTCCATGGCCCCATTACAAGCAGTGTCTCGTGCCCACAGCAGCGGCTGGCACCCCAGCTTTCCTGCCACGCGGCTAACCCCAACCAGTGCCGATCTGACCCCAGCTTGGCGGTCACGGAACCTTTCCGTCTCCCTGAGAGACGGAGAAAGATAGAAAGAGAGGGGGGCATGGGGGCCGGTCCCCGTTCTCTGGCTCATGCCCCAAATACCCCAGCAGCTGGGGCTGGGCCAGGCTGAAGCCAGGAGCCATGAGCCCCGCCCCAGGTCTACCCGTGGGCGCAGGGCCGACACCTGAGCTGCCGCCTCCCAAGGAGCCGGAGAGCAGGTGCTCAGGGGCTGGGGGGACCAGCAGCCCGAACGTGCCCCCCACGCCCCGCCATGTGCGCAAAGCCGCCCTCGCCCACGCTGTCACCCAGGCCTTCAGACGCCGCAGTGCTGGCCAGCTGCTCAGGCCCAGGCCCGCCACGACCCCCGGACGCGGTGCTAAGCGGGCGTCCGCCGCTCCAGGAAGCTCCCAGCCGCCTTCGGGCTCCGGGTCACCGAGCCCCTGGACGCTGTGCGGTCCCCGTGCCCTGCGGCCGCCGGTATCCGGCCAGGGGTCCCAACGCAGCACCCCGCGATACGGCACCGGCAAAACACGCTCCCACTCCCACTCGACTGAGCCCCCTTGAGCCCGCGGTGACCTTCCCCGCACTGCTGGGCCATGGAGGAACGCGGGCCGTGGGAGAAGCACCGCCGCCCGGCCGGCCGAGGACGCGGTCCACGGCGCTCACGCCGCGCACCTGCTGCCCGCGGACCGCACACAAACGCCCAAGTCACCACCATCGGCCCTGAGCAGGAAGCCCCGGGGCGGAAACACCGCTCAGAGGCCCCGCGTCCACGACCCCCGCCCCCGCAGGGACGCCTGCTGCAGGCCCGGCAGCTCCACTCGCGGCTCCTGCGGGCGCGCCGGGGAGACAGCGGAGGACGGCCTGGGCCCTGCACCCCGGGGAGACCCGCGGGCGCTCGCAGCTCGGCCTGGCCCAGGCAGCCACCGGGGAGACACCAGCAGACGGAAGCCTCCTCCCTCTCCCCCGTTCACCGCAACTCTGCCTTTCCAGTAAATAATAATGCTAAAAAAAAAGTTTTAAATTAGAAAAAAAAAAAAAAACCCAAGACACGAACGAGGAAGGCGGGTGACAGCCGCTCCGTCCACGCTGGGCCCCCGTGTCCTGCGTGGCCTCAGCTGGGCGCCCGTCTCCTATACTTAAGGCCACGCAGCCAACACGGGACAGCCTGGTCCCCCCGTCCCAGGCGAGCGCTCCAGGCCCTGGCCCGGCCCCCGGCCCGCAGCCCCGCCGCCGCCCGCACGCAGCTGACGCGGGGCAGCCTGGTCCTCCCCCTGCGCGCCCCTCCCAGCCCCCAGTCCCGCCGCCGCCCGCACGCAGCGCGGGTCACGCAGCTGACACGGGGTAGCCTGGTCCATGCGGGGCAGCCTGGTCCTCCCTGGCCCGGCCCCTGCGCCCACCCCCGACCTCCGGCCCGCAGCCCCGCAGCCGCCCGCACGCAGCCGACACGGGGCAGCCTGGTCCTCCCTGGCCCGGCCCCTGCGCCCACCCCCGACCCCCGGCCGCAGCCCCGCCGCCGCCCGCACGCACGCAGCCGACACGGGGCAGCCTGGTCCTCCCTGGCCCGGCCCCTGCGCCCACCCCCGACCCCCGGCCCGCAGCCCCGCCGCCGCCCGCACGCAGCCGACACGGGACAGCCTGGTCCTCCCTGGCCCCTGCGCGCCCACCCCGACCCCGGCCCGCAGCCCCGCCGCCGCCCGCACGCAGCGCGGTCACGCACCTTTAGCGAACCTCTTGGCCAGCCTCCGGCCGGCGCCTTCCACCTCGCCGCCCATCTCGTCGGGGTCCTGCCCTTCCTCCTCCACCGCCTAGGGGAGACCGGGAATTCCGGGCGTGAGGCCGCGCCGCGACCAGCCGGGCAGGGCTCACGGGCTGCCGGGTCTGCGGAGGCCCCGCGCGGGAGGCTGCACCTGGCGGGGTCCGGCCGCGGCCCCACGCCGGCGCCAGCACTCTCGGGCCCGGGTGGCGGCGGAAGTCCCTCCACCCCCCTCCCAGGGTCCCAGCCGTGGACACCCGGAAGGCGCCGGCACCCACGTGCCGCTGACCCCCGGCCAGGGGGCGGACCCCAGCCGTCCCAGCGCAGGCCCTGCCAGGTGCAAAGGTCCTGGGGCAGGCCCTGCCCCGCCCCCCTGGCCTCGGGAGCTGGGGGGCCAGGCGCTCGCCCAAGGTCGCGGGGGCGCGTCCGGGGCCAGGAGGGGCTCTCGGGGCGCCAGGCACAGAGAGGGGCGGTGACGGGCCAAGGTCACACAGCCGGGCCACCCCGCACCGGCCCCCCGAGGTCGGTGACAGGCGCGCGCCGGGGCGCGCCGCGGGCGCCCGCGCCGCCCCGGGGCCCCCGGCCGCCTCACCTTCCGGAGCCGCTCCATCAGGACGCTCTTGTTGCCGGCCGTGTCCAGGTTCCGCTTCCTCAGCTCGGCCCGCAGGTCGATCACCCGCAGCTCGCTGAGCCGCCGCGTCCCGGCCTCAGAGGCGCCGGAGCCCAGAGCGGCCGCGCCGGGGCCCGCGTCGCCCGACTCGGCCAGGGTCTCCGACATCCTCGCCCGCCCGGCCCCCGCTGGCCAGCCGCTCGGCCGCGCACCGCCCGCGGCTGCAGCGGCTCTGAGCACAAAATGGCGCCGCCTAAGAGGAAAACGCACTCGCTTCCTCCCGCCCCGCTTTGCGGCCGCGCGTGCGCGCCGCGCCCCTCTCCGCCCCCGCCCTCGCCGGCGCGCTTAGCAACCAGCGCGCTCGCGCCTCGGCCCGCCGCGCGCTCCACGCCGCAGCCCGCAGGCGCAGGCGCCGCAGCGCGCACGCGCGTCGGCCGCCCGCGGCGGGAGGCGGCCGGCGAGCTACGCGCCTGCGCCCCGTCTCCGGCGCCTCTCAGCGCGCATGTGCACAGGCGACCGGGCGCGTCGGTCTCGCGCCGGCTGCGCCTGCGCAGAAGCCAGGCGCGCCGGGGCGGCTGGAGCGGTTCCCTCGCAGGCGGCGCCATTTTGTGCGAGGAGCCGACGGACAACCGGCCCGGTTCTGTGAGGAGTGGGCAGCGGCGCCAGGCTTCCTGGAATGGCGGAGACTCTGTCGGGCCTGGGAGATTCGGGTGCGGCGGGCACAGCGGCTCTGAGCTCCGCCTCGTCGGAGGCCGGGACGCGTCGCCTCAGCGAGCTGCGGGTGATCGACCTGCGGGCGGAGCTGAGGAAGCGGAACCTGGATTCGAGCGGCAACAAGAGCGTCCTGATGGAGCGGCTGAAAAAGGTGGCGTCGCGGCCCGGCGGGCGGGCGGGCGGGCGGGCGCTGCGGGGCCGCGCGGGCTCGGGTTCGGCTCCCGGCGCCGCACCGGGGCGAGGACGCGGGGGCGCGGGGCGCAGAGCGGCGGCGCCCGGCAGCCCTCACTTCCGGGGCGCAGGGAAGGGACTCGGCCAAGGTCACCCTGCCGGGGGCGGGGAGGGGGAGGGGAGGGGGCTGGCGCCGCCCCGGCCGCGGTGGGCGCCCCCTCTGCGCTCGCCGCCTCCTCCCGGCCGCCCTCCGGGGTTGGTTGTCAGGCGCGGGGGCGCGCGCGGGGGGCGGGGCGTGGGGAGGAAGCTGGCGCCGGCGAGCGGGCCTCTGTGCGCGGCTCGGACCCGGGGAGGACGCTGGGAGGGCCGAGCGGGGCCCTGTCCTCGCCCGCCGGGGGCCGTGGGCGCCCGAGACGGGGGTGTGCATTCGAGAACTTTCCGTCGCCGTCAGCCCCCCCCCCACCGGGGGCGCACAGCTCTCCTCTCTGCGGCTGCCTGCACCAGCCAGGGCCGGGCCAGGTGCACGCTGGGAGCCAGGACGCCATCGGGGTCTCGGACGTGGCTGGCGCTGCCCCCCGCCGCCCCCGGGGGTGTGCACCGGCCGGAGCCGCAGAGCTGAGACTTGAACCCGGGCCCCCCGGTGCGGGATGCGGTTCCCAGCTGCTGGGCCGGACGCCGCCCCGCCCCCGTCTTCTGAGAGGCGGAGCGGCCCCCCGCCCCCGCCCCGGTTCCGCGGACCCCGCGCGGAGGAGGAGGCGCGGCCGGGCTACCCGGGACGCGTGGGAGCCCTCGGAGCCCCGACCGCGGCGCTGACGTCCCCTGCCCCGTCCTCCCCCCGCAGGCCATCGAGGACGAAGGCGGGGACCCCGACGAGATAGAAGTCGCCTCCGAGGGCAGCAAGAAGATGTCCAAGAGGTCCAGCAAAGGTACCCGGCGGCGGGGCGGGGCGGGGCGGGGGTCCCGCGGGGAGGAGGGCTGCGTGCGGCCTGCGCTGGTCCAGCCCCATCCGCGATAGAGGGGAGCACTGCGTCTGTGGTGCTGCAGCTTCCGGAGAGAACGACCCCGAGTGCTGCCCGCCCGCCCGCCCGCCGCGGCTGCGTCTCTGCACGGTGCCCGCCCGCGCTCTCGGCGGGGAGCCGGTCCGCGCTCATGCAGGGCCTGCGGGACCCAGGAGGGCTGCGAGCCCAGCTCAGCTCTGCGCCCTGCGCCCCGGGCCCGGGCCTCATTCAGCGTCGGTGTGGCCGCGCACGGCGCCCTGTGCCCTGGCCAGCTGTGGAGACGGGCCGTCCCGCGTGGCTGCTGTCTCCGAGAACCAGCTGCAGGTGGGCCCGGCTCGTCCCGAGCTTGCTGACGAGCCGGGGCCTCGGGACCCAGAACCGCGCCGGGTGCAGCGCCGTCTGCGCCTTCTGTCCTTGAGCGTCAGCGGTGCTCGCGGGAGCCGCGTTGAGCGGAAATAGACGTCCCCCTGCCCTAGGTGGGAGACGCCGCCACCGACGGGCCCTGGCGCTCCGTGAGTCCCGGGCCCTGCTCCGCGAGGGCGCCCTTCTGGGCTTTTGCTGGCGCCGCACGCGCAGCAGCCCTCGTTCCCTGGGCAGCCCGGTACCCCTCCGTGGGACCCGAGGGCGGCTCGCCAGCCAGCGTTCTTGTGGCTCTAGGGAGGCTTTCACCCAGGTTTCACTGGCTGATTTTTTGCTTGTTTGTTTTCAAGGTGTATTTCATTTATTTATTTGAAAGGCAGAGTGGGGGCGGGGCCTTCCATCTGCTGGTTCCCCCCCAGACGGCCGCAACTGCGAGGGCTGGGCCAGGCTGGAGCCGGGAGCTTCTTCCAGGTCTCCCAGGAGGGTGCAGGGCCCACCCACTTGGGCCGTGTTGTGCTGCTCTCCCAGGCCGCGGCAGGGAGCCGGTTGGGAAGTGGAGCAGCCAGGACTTGCCGGGGTCCGTGTGGGAGGCCGGCGCTGCAGGGGGCCGCGTGGCCGGCTGAGCACAGCACCGGCCCCTCGCTCGGCGTTGGCAGTGTTGCTGTGTCCGGAAATACGTGCGCAGTTGAAGGACTGCACCGTTACTGTTTGATCATTTACTAAGAGCAGAATTCAGAGTCAGGGATCTGACTTTACTTTTTTTATGTAACTTTAATTAACTTTTAACAAATTCAGCAGTTTTCTAGATAAAATTCTGAGAACATAGTGATATTCTCCTCCTTCTCCCTCCTCCTGTCAGTTTGTTTTAAAATAGCTACGAACAGATAGCTCTCGGATGTGCCTGGCGGACTGTCTAACGAGCGCTGAGTGTGATCTGTTTCAATGTTGGGTGTGTTTTTATCCTTGTGAGTTGCTCCTGCCCTGGTGTTTGCCGGATGGCCTTGTCAGGCCCTGAGCCCAAGTGTCCCCTGGGGGTTTGTCACTTCTTTCGGTTTTTTTAAATGTACAGGCTTTTTTTTTATTTTATTAATGTATTTACTTGAAAGAGTTATACAGAGAGAGAGGATTCTTCCATCCACTGGTTCACTCCCCAAACGGCCGTAACGGCCGGAGCTGGGCCAACCTAGTCTGAGCCAGGAGCTTCCTCCGGGTCTCCCACGCGGAGGCAGGGGCCCAAGGACGTGGGCCATCTTCCACTGCTTTCCCAGGCCACAGCAGGGAGCTGGATTGGAAGTGGAACCTCTGGGACTTGAACTGGCGCCCGTAGGGGATGCCGGCACTGCAGGCGGCAGCTTTACCCACTACGCCACAGTGCCAGCCCCTGTACTTAGTTTTATTTTTACATTTGGATGTTTGCTCATTTAGAATGTATTTTTATATATGATGCGAGATTGGAAGGGGTCAAAATTAGCAACCTTTCTGTCTTCAGAAACACTGCTTGCACCCCTTTGTCACCCATTCTCCCGCAAAAGCAAAACCAAAACACTGCTGTTCTCATAGACTAGCTTTGGTTGTTCTAGAATTTGTTTCTTTCTTTCTTGAAGTTGGCATGATTAGTTTCTTTGGTTACTTATAGACGTTTTCTGTATTGCATAGGGCTGGTCTGCCTATTCCACAGAATTCCTTCTGACTGCCTTATCAGATTTCTGATGATACTTTTAACTGAAAATAGAGTGAGTTGTGAATGAACTCACAGTGCTTTGAAGTTCTAGCAGGGTACCTCAGATAACCCCGCACTCCTCCAGGGTCGCTCACGCCAGTGATGCGTTTAGCAGAAACCTTGCAGTGCTTACCAGCCGAGTGGAGTGGCTGTGGCGGCATCATCGCACAGGCAGTGACGGCGTGTGTGTAGTGCTTGAGAACATTCGGGAACCGAGGAGACAGCGGCGTGTTTGCGCAGTCAGTGTTGCCCAATCCCTCGCTGTTCGCGGTTTGTTTGTTTGCTTTGACGTTTGCAGAAGGGGAAAGTGGCAAGCTTCGTCTGAGGAGTCCGCGCGGCCCCGGCCCCCCCGAGCTCAGTGACTCAGTGTCCCGGCCCTGTCCTCCTCCCTGCTGAATAGCAAGTTGAGGGCACGTGCCCGCTTGTCCTACATCCTGAAATATTTCCTAAAAGCAGCCATTATGTAACCACGACTAGCAAAATGATCTAATGCTGTTATCTAATCTCTGACCTTATTTAGATTCGGTTTGTTCCGATGGTTTTTATTGCTCATAAAGGAAAAGCCCCAGGGCCACGCGCCGCTCGTGACAGTGCCGTGGCAGCAGCGCGGCCGGCTCCGATGCTTCTCCCGCCTGCCTACCGGGAGGCGAGTGCTGTCCTCGCAGGCTGGTGCTGGCCCAGTGACTGCGGTACGGTGCGTGTGCCCCCTGCGCTTCCCTGTCTCACCCTTGTAGTCACATCTGTGGGGGGGCCACGGAGACTGCAATGTCCTGTGCACCCTTTGGAATTCCGCTTCGGCTGGTTGTCGTCCACTCCTTACGATGAGTGCCAGATAGGGATCACACCGCCCGCCCGCCCGTCTGGCCCACTCCCCGGGCGTTCACAGTGTCCAGGTTTGGGGCAGAAGCCAGGAGCCCGTCGGTCAGTCCAGGTCTCCACATGGTGATGGCTCCAGTTAGTTGAACCATCACCTGCTGCATCTCGGGGTAGGCTTTAGCAGGAAGCTGGGGTCAGGAGCAGAGCCAAGACGCGAACCCAGGCGCTCTGACGTGGGGTGCAGGCAAGCTAAGCCAGCATCTTCATGACCGGGCCAGGCCCCAGCCTCGTGTGTGTGTGTGTGCGTGTGTGAGAATGGTGTCTGCTCATTCCGTTACTCCTTCTCTTCCATGTTAAGGAATGGCTCGCTTGCTCTTTGCCCTAACCTCGAGAGATTCAAAGTTCATTAATGGGTCATTAGCCTTTATCGTTCTTACCTATTCTGTCTGTTGTTGTTGTTTTAATTTTTTGCCAGGCAGAGTTAGAGAGAGAGAGAGAGAGAGAGAGAAAGGTCTGCCTTCCATTGGTTCCCCCCAACAGCTGCTATGGCCAATGCGCTGTGCTGATCCGAAGCCAGGAGCCAGGTGCTTCTCCTGGTCTCCCGTGAGGGTGCAGGGACCCAAGGACTTGGGCCATCCTCCACTGCCTTCCCAGGCCACAGCAGAGAGCTGGACTAGAAGAGGAGCAACCGGGACTAGAACCAGCACCCCAACCGGGACTAGAACCCGGGGTGCTGGTGCTGCAGGCGGAGGATTAGCCGAGTGAGCCGCGGTGCCGGGCACCTGTTCTGACTGTCTCTGGGAGCCCTGTCAGGCTGGCTGCTGTGTGTCCGTGTCCATGGCTGCTGCACATGTCCGTGTCATTCTTGGAACCCTTCTACACTGCTGTGGGGGCACCTCAGTTGCATCGTGCCCTCTTCCTGCCCCGGAGCCAGAGTAAGCCGTTTCTTCCAGGGGCCTGGTTTCCTTCTGTGCAAGGTGCTGAGAGGCGCCAAGTTCTGGGCACTTGGATGCACACGCTGCCACTGGGGTCAGCTCCTCGCAGGCCAGTGTGGGCGAGGCCTCACAGAATGAGATACGTGAGGGCAGCTAGAAGCCAGCCAGAGAACCTGAGCACTGTGGGAAGGCGTGAGCGGCCCGCCTGCCGAGCCCGCTGACTAGGCACGGCTGTTACCACTCGATCCCCCGACGATCTTTGCTTTAATGTGCATTCATCTTCGTTTTGCTAAAAAAGCAGAACCTGAGAAAGAAAGCGAGGTAGAGAGATACCTTCCATCTGCTGGTTCACTTCCCAAATGCCTACAAGAGCCAGGCCTGGGCCAGGCCAAAGCCAGGAGCCCAAAATTCCTCTTGGGTCTCCCACATAGGTGACAGGGACCCAAGTACCTGGGCCCTCGGCTGCTGCTTCCCGGGACGCATGAGCAGGAAGCTGGATCGAAAGCAGAGTAACTGGGACTCGAGCCCGGGTCCCACACCCAAGGGGCCGTCTAACTCGCTGCATCACACGCCTGCCCTGCCCTTTAATGGTTCCCGTTTGCTTGAGGGCCAGCCCACTGCCCAGACAGCCGCAGCAGGCTGCCTGGCGCTGGCCGGTTTCCAGGAGCACGCACGCCCCTGAGGTCTCCTGCAGGGGGCAGGACCCCGGCTACGTGAGCCATCACCGCTGCCTCGCAGGGGCCACGTCCTCGTGAAGCAGGAGCCAGGACCTGGGTGGGGACCTGGTGGGCGCCCTGGATTTGGAAGGGCCCGTCCGTCGTGTCGTCTGGAAATCACAGACCTCAGCAGGGTCCTGCAGACGGACCTTACAGCACGAGCCGTGTGAGCAGTCGGGACCAGAGCCGGGGTCAGGCCCACCCGCGTGCTCTCCTGGGACGAGGCATCTGAACCACGGGGCTGAAGCCTGCTCTCAGCACACGGTGTTTCTGAGTAGCAAGTAAAGCGAAAGGAAGTGTTCCAGGCCTGTGACATGACTAACTTGAGAAGATTTACCTTGACTTGATAAGTTCACATCGCAGAGTTGTCCATTTCCTCCCAAGGTAACCTAAAAATTTTGGTAAAATTAAAAGAAGTGCATGAAAATAACTAAAAATCTGAAAACAGGAGGGGAGCTTTGAGGATTGGCAGGTTTTTAAAGGATTTCTTAATAACTGATGTTGCAGCAGTTGGCTGGCTGAAGTTCTCCTATCTCCTCCCATGCGAAATCAAAATTTTAGCTCTTTATGATGTAAGAGTAAGGAAGACCTACAGTTAGACAAAAACCGAGGAACTATAAGGAAGATACGTTGAACTACATAAAATTCTAAGCTCTCCACAGAAGATACCGTGAGAATTAAGATAGACAGCGAGCTGGGAGAAAACATCATGGCATAGAAGAATACACACAGCATCTCGAGTGATATCCCGCAAGCGTTACACACTCCTGCACGTCAGCACTAACAGCCGTCAGCAGTGATCAGGGACTGTCAGCAGGCTGAAGGAAGGCGTTCAAGACCTCCTGGCTGTTTAGCTATAAGGGAAGCTAGCGCTTTTTTAAAAGATTTTATTTATTTGAGAGAGTTATAGACAGAGGGAGAGACAGAGAGAAAGGTCTTCCAACCACTGGTTCACTCCCCAAATGGCCACAACAGATTGAGCTGGGCCGATCAGGAGCCAGGAGCCTCTTGATGTGGGACACAGGTGTCCTACCCAGAGGCCCTCCCGCTGGGTGAAAGGCCCACCCTGAGGGTCGGTCTTCTCACGAGCGTATTTGTGTAATCAAGTGAACGCAGACTGGACCACTGTAGTCACTGAGGCATCCCAGGGCCACTCGGGAGGCGGCCAGAGGTGAGTTAGGACTTGGTCTCTGAGACGGAAGCTGCGTGCAAGGGGAGGAGCTGGAACCCACGCAGGGCTCGGTTTAGAGCTGGAGCAGAGTCGGCCTGGGCACTGCAGGCTGCCAACAAGGCCGAGGGGGTCACTGTGACAGAAGAGCTGGGGCTCCTAGAGGTGATGGCGCTCTAGGTCTCGCCAGAGTGTATTTCCTGATCGCATTGCTTCCCCTGTTTTCCTGAAAGAGACAGGTGCAGAGATCTTCTCGTCTGCTAGTTCATGCCCTAAAGGCTCTCAACCACTCGGAGTTGGCCCAGGCCAAAGTCTGGAGCCCAGAGCTCCTTGTGGGTCTCCCGTGTGTGTGGCGGGGGCCCAGGCTCCTTGTGGGTCTCCCGTGTGTGTGGCGGGGGCCCAGGCTCCTTGTGGGTCTCCCGTGTGTGTGGCGGGGGCCCAGGCTCCTTGTGGGTCTCCCGTGTGAGTGACGGGGGCCCAGGCTCCTTGTGGGTCTCCCGTGTGAGTGACGGGGGCCCAGGCTCCTTGTGGGTCTCCCGTGTGAGTGACGGGGGCCCAGGCTCCTTGTGGGTCTCCCGTGTGAGTGACGGGGGCCCAAGTACTTGGACCGTCATGCTGCCTTCCACAGGGCACATCAGGAGGAAGCCAGGTTGGAAGTGGAGGCGTTAGAGCCCCGTGCCGGCACTGTCTCTGGACATGAGCGTCACAAGCTGGGCCAGACGCCTCCCCGGAGCAGTGAAGGCTGTAAGCACCTTCATCCTGCAGGAGGCCTCCTTCCCCAGAGTCAGAGTGCCTTTCCCCGGGGGGTCATTCTGGAGACACGTTGCTCGTGCATCTTCCTGGCGGTTCCAGGGACCCCTGGATTGAGCCCCAGTCTTACTTTTGAGGCTCAAGGTGTGTTTTGCTAAAGAAATAAAATGGGGATGGGGTCCCAGCCAGCAGCCCGAAGCTGAGTGCACATAGTTACTGGATTCTAGTATTAGGGTGATGGTCTCCTCTGTTCCCAAGTAAGATAATCCCAAAACATGAGTGGCATTAGAGTATAGGAAGTCAGGTAATGCATGCTTAATGTTATAAGGAAGTTCCTATCCCTGGGGGAAAAACGCTTACGGTCTGAGTGATTAGGATTTGGGGTTTGAGTCTTTGCCGCCCTGTGTTGCCACACAGGGTCTGTAGCAGCAGGAAGCTGGAATAGAGAGCAGAGCGGGAGCTTAAGCCCAGGTGCTCACCCCTGCAGTGCGTTTCCTACGTGTGATCTGACTCTTCAAATTGGAAATAATCAGATAATTCAGTTTCAGCAAGCCTGTTCTTATTTATTTATTTATTTATTTATTTGAGTTACCCAGAGAGAGAGGGGTCTTCCATGTGGTGGTTCACTCCCCAGTGGCTCTAACAGCCAGAGCTATGCTGATGTGAAGCTAGGGGCTTCCTCTGGATCTCCCACGTGGTGCAGGGGCCAAGGACTTGGGCCGCCATCTACTGCTTTCCAGGCCATAGCAGAGAGCTGGTTCAGAAGTGGAGTAGCCAGGACTTGAACCGGCACCTGTATGGGATGCCAGCACTGCAGGTGATGGCTTTACCCGGCACACCACAGCACTGACCCCAAGCCTGTTTTAAACACCAAAAATTTCATTTTGCAGTAAATTTTTGCTGTATGTAGTGATTTCCATTTTTGCTTTAGTGCTATAACTTCTAGTGCCATCATTTGCAATTTTCTGTTTTCTACCCATTTTATCATTTCTTTAAAACATAAGGCCAAATGATCATATAAGTGCTTAGGTTTGGATGTGAGCACCAGCACAGCTGTGCAGGGTGACCTTTTGACTTGAGAACAGACTGTCCCATGTAGTATTTTGTTCAAGCTGGGTTAGGGGAAATGATATTCTCTGGTTTTTTTTTAAACACAAGGTCACAGGGAATGGCGTTATGGTGCAGTAGATCAAAGCCCTGGCCTGCAGCGCCAATATCCCATGTGGGTGCCGGTTCGATTCCCAGCTGCTCCACTTCTGATCCAGCTCCTTGCTAAAGTGCCTGGGAAAGCAGCGGAGGATGGCCCAAGTGCTTGGCCCCGCACCCTCGTGGGAGATCTGGCTCCTGGCTTCAGATCGGCTAAGTGCCACCATTGCAGTCATTTGGGGAGTGAACCAGCAGATGGAAGACCTCGCTCGCTTGCTCTGCCTCTGCCTCTCTCTCTAACTCTGTTTTTTAAATAAATAAATCTTAAAAAAAAAAACAAAAAAAAAAAAAAAACAAAAAAAAACAAGGTCACTGTTGCCTGAAAAGGTATCTAGCCTCTTAGTATTTTTCTTTTTTTCTGAAGATTGTAACTTTGCCCTTCAAATAAAATAAATCAGAGATCTTCCATCCACTGGTTCATTCCCCAAATGGTCACCATGACTGGGGCTGGACTAGGCAAAAGGCAGGAGCCAGGAGCTTCCTCCAGGTCTCCCACATGGGAGGCAGGGGCCCAAGCACTTGGGCCATCCTCACTGCCTTCCCAGGTACTTAGCAAGGAGCCTGATTGGAAGAGGATCAGCTGGGACTAGAACCAGCACCCTAGTGGCTTAACCCAACTAGGCCACCTTAAAGTACCAACTTCTAGAAAAAAATCTGAAGTTAAATTAGTCCTTCCAATTCTTTTTAGTTTCTTTTTCATTAATCTTAGTGTTTTATCATCAGGAAAATATTATGATAACACATATCTAAAACTAGAACAAAAATAATGAGTGGAAGAGAAGAGAAACATTAAATAGTCCCAGACTCAGGTGGGAATCTAGTACTGAGTAAGGCCACCATCTGACACAGGTAGAAGGGACAATTTACTTCGTAAATAGTGTTGGGAAATTTCCACTTGGCTCAGCCATTTGGAAAATAATCTTAACCCAATGATAGTCACGTTAAATCCCAGAAGAAAAAAATCCAAGTGAGTGTTGCATGCGTGGTCTTGGTCTACGTGAGGTCTTCTAGGTGTGAGATGCAAAAGTGCGGACGGGGCCGGCTTTTCCCACTGTGTTCCCACCGTCGCTCTTTAGCCTGGCACACTGGCAGAGGTACTGGTGTTTGTTTTGTTTGTTCGTTTGTTTTTTTTGACAGGCAGTGTTAGTGAGAGAGGCAGATTCCATTGGTTCATCCCCCAAATGGCCGCTGCAGCTGGCACACAGTGCCAATCCGAAGCCAGGAGCCAGGTGCTTCCTCCTGGTCCCCCATGGGGTGCAGGGCCCAAGCACCTGGGCCGTCCTCCACTGCCCTCCCAGGCCACAGCAGAGAGCTGGCCTGGAAGAGGAGCAACCGGGACTAGAACCCGGTGAGCCGCGGTGCTGGCCAAGAGGTACAGTTTTGACCACGACTCAGAAAGTTTGGTCTGCTGGTTCACTTCCCAAATGCCCACAGTGGTCGGGCCTATCCCAGGCTGAAGCCAGGAACACCTTCCTCGTCTCCCATGTGGGCAGCAGAGACCCAAGGACTTGGGCCATCACGTGCTGCGTCCCAGGCGAATTGCAGGAGGCTGGGTCAGAAACCATGCAGCCAGGACTCCACGTAGCAGCCAGCCTACCACAGCGCTGGCCCTCTGTGCTCCTTGTTGACGGAGTACGGAAATCAGAACAAGGCCCCATGAGGGTGCCTCGATAAACACGTGGGGCAGGGGTTTGGTTTTGGTTTTTTATAACTTCTTTGTTTATTCCTCGTGAGCCTTAACAGTGCTCAGACTGTTCCCAAAGTCTGTCCTGAGATGACAGTTAGCTGTGGGCAAGAAGATCTCGCAAGTGGTTGATCTTTCTAAATTTTCTCTTAAATATTCAGCCACAGGCATTGATTAGATCAAATGATGGGGTGTGTGTGTGTGCGCGCGTGTCTGTGTCCGTCGTGCGTCCATGCAGCGCTGTTAGAGAATATGGGGGGCAGGCATTGTGGGGTTGCCCCGACGCCCACCCCGGAGGTGCCAGGGCCCCTGTTAGTTTGCCTGCCTCCTCTGCTGCTGCTCCAGCCAGTGCATCCTGGGAGGCAGCAGGCGATGGCCCAACCTCTTGGGCCCCTTTTCCCCACTTGAGAAGCGTGGGTAGCGTTCCTGGTTTTGGCCTAACCCAGGCATTTGGGGAGTGAACTAGCAGGTTCTCTGTGTGTGTGTCTCTGCCTGTGAACAAGATGAAAATAAAGCACTCAGAAAGTCACTAGAAAGCGGCAGCATACGCCGGGAAAGACGCTGGCGCAGCACTTCAGAGCCACTTGGGGTGAGCACGGTGTGCCCGGGCGGCTCCCGCGGGCGGGCGGCTCGGAGTCCGCACATGGTGCGGTGCGGGCGCGCTGCATCAGGACACGCCTCTTGTGCTTTGTGGGGAAACGCGGTCGCCTGGTCCCCAGCTAAGGAGCAGCACATTGGTATCAGGCGTTCCTCTCCCGGCACAGCCACTTGACAAGAAGGCAGGCCTTGGACAGCGCTGCTCTGCCTCGCGCGTGCTCAGAGCCTGCGTCCAGCACCCCTGCTCGCCCGGGCGCTCTCCGCAGTAGGCGGGGCTGCTCGGGCCCAGAGCGCCTGCGTCGGTGGGCTGTGAAGACGAGGGCTCTTGGCTGTTCTGGAGAGCGCACGGCATTGCTCTCACGCTGTGCTGCTTGTCTCCCCAGGGCGGAAACCAGAAGAAGAGGGAGTGGAAGATAACGGGCTCGAGGAGAATTCTGGGGACGGACAGGTACGTGCAGCCCCGGCGGCGGCCCCCGGGGAGGCAGGGCTGG
Source organism: Oryctolagus cuniculus (assembly GCF_051225735.1). Classification (NCBI taxonomy): domain Eukaryota; kingdom Metazoa; phylum Chordata; class Mammalia; order Lagomorpha; family Leporidae; genus Oryctolagus; species Oryctolagus cuniculus. The sequence goes on from NC_142882.1 coordinate 2,386,477, forward strand.
CGGCCTCACGCGGCGGCCTCGGGCTCTGTTGCAGGAGGACGTCGAGACCAGTCTGGAGAACTTGCAGGACATCGACATGATGGACATCAGTGTGCTGGACGAGGCCGACATCGACAACGGGAGCGTTGCGGACGGCGTGGAGGAGGAGGACGCCGAGCCCCTCCAGGAGTCCCTGTCTGACAGCAGAGAGCTGGCAGAGGCCGAGGCGAGAGGGCTTCCGGAGCCGCTTCCCGAGCACGCTGTAGGTAACGCGCAGTCTCGGAGCGCGCCGGGAGCTCGGCCCACACGTAGCGCAGGAGCTGACGTTTGCGTTTGGAACGGAGGTCTTTAGGCGCCAGTGGGGTAGAACATCGCTTCACTAGTCACGTGTGAAACGTGGAGGATTCTAAAACACGCTTTGCTTCCTTGAGAACTGATGTCTCAGGGAAGTTGTCCATTTGCACGATACAGCGGGAGGCACACTGGGACAGCTGGTCAGCCAGTCCTGTCATGGGACGTGGCCCAGTGCCTGCAGCACTAACCTGGACATCGCTTAGGAAGTCTGGCCTGTTTTCATGTAGGAACACGGGAAGTGTACAGTGAAATCACAGTGGGTTTCCCACTTACTGAGCGCCATCAGGCGTAGGCTGCGTCCCTCACAGTGAGAGCCGGGCTGATTCCGCAGTCCAGATGTGTCACTCGTACGCCGCGTTGTCTTGGTAGCATTCTTTTTTTTACTTCAGTGGGGGTTCATGTCCATGAGGAACAGAGCAGGCCAGCAAGATGAGCAGTTGCCAGGCACCCTGGGTATCCCTGTGTGTGCTGGGTCCCGGAAGGAGCAGTGGCTCGTGCCAGTCCTCCGGACGTGGCTGCCTTTCTTCTCGGAGCTTGTCTGGGCACCTTTAGAGGTAGCGGATTGTCACCTTCCAGGAGGGGTCTGACTGGGGGCCAGGCTGCGAGCTGTGCGGACGCAGGTGGCCCGGACAGCTTTACCTCTTGTGGAGGGCCACCTGAGGGGAGTGGCCGCTTCGCTCGTGGGCTGCTTTTCTAATTAGAAAGTAATGCTTGTAAGAGAATCCTGCAGCACCCTGGCTGTCCGTTGGTAGTGACGAAGGAGTCGAGGTGTCGTGAAGGTGTGATTTATTTGTTTTATTTATTTGAAAGGCAGGACGACAGAGGCGGAGAGGGAGAGACGTCTCCCGTCTTTGGTTCACTTCCCGAATGGTCACCTGGGCCGGGCCACAGTCAGGTCTCCCTTGTGGGTGGCAGGGGCCCCCATGTCCTGGGGCCATCACCTGCCACTTCCCAGGGTGTGCCGGCAGGAAGCTGGACGGGCAGTGGAGGCGGGACTCGGTCCCAGGCCCTGCCGTGGCGGGGTTGGAGTCCCAGGTGGTGCTTTCTCCGCTGCACCCCACACAGAAGCAGACGCTGCTGCTTTGCCACCTAACTTGTGCGACTGTGAGCTCTCCGGGTCTTAATTACAAAGGTGGCAGATCTGGAGAGGGTGAAAGCGATGGGTGTTACCGCACGCTTAGAGCAGAGGTCGCCCAGCTGGCCGTGCCTGTGTGTGGCTGAAGTTTGCTTGGAGCACCGCGGTGCCTGTTGCCGCTCCTGCCTGTGGCAGCTTTCAGGGTGGGACGGCGGCGAAGCAGAGAGCAGCCGCCTGCCCGCGGAGCCTGAGACCAGAGGGGCTTGCTGACCCCGGCCTCGAGCCGCGCGTAGCAGAAGCCAGCCCTGCAGTGGGGGAGCGCACTGCCGCCGACACTGTCGTGCTGGGTGCTGGGTGCCCGCGGAGGTGAGCGCCGCGGGTCCTGGGTGAGCTGAAGCGGCCTCGAGGACGGGGGCAGAGCCAGGCGGTGCTGGCGGCCGGGTCTCGGGAAGGAAAGAGCGGGAGGGTTGCCACTGTCGTGCGTTTTGGACTGTTTGCCTTTTTTGTGGGCCTGTCTTCAGCGAAGGAGACGATAAAACAGGGTTGTTGAGAAGTCCTCTCTGAAGACTTACTCGCTTTCGGGGTCTGATGGCAGACAGCAAAAACTGTTTGGAGCCACCACGTGTCAGAACCCTTTTCTGTGTTGGGGAGTCCCTCGCCTCCCTGGGCAGAGCCCACCTCAGAAAAGATCAGTGTGCTGCGGTTCCTTCCCCTGCAGGTGCGGCGTGCGAGGCTGCCCTGGGCTGGGGCAGCTTTGGGATGGGCCCAGGGCGCCGTCTGGCCGTGGGCTGCAGCGCCAGCCTGCGTGGCGGCCGAAGGCTCTGCTCAGCACGGGTGCCCAGGTCCCGGGAAGAGCCCTCCTGGGGCTGGAACTGCAGCGCCCTGGGGGGCCCGTCCCTCTGCTCTCCCTGTGCAGGCTTTTCTCTCTGTTGGCTGCATCTGCAAGCCACAGCCACCCCGATGCCACTTTGATGGGTGTCCCGGGCTCGCCACGGACGGGCACGTGCACACAGCGTTTCTCCACGCTGCCCGGAGGCGGGCTCGCCACGGACGGGCACGTGCACACAGCGTTTCTCCACGCTGCCCGGAGGCGGGCTCGCCACGGACGGCACGTGCGCACAGCGTTTCTCCACGCTGCCCAGAGGCGGGCTCGCCACGGACGGCACGTGCGCACAGCGTTTCTCCACGCTGCCCGGAGGCGGGCTCGCCACGGACGGCACGTGCGCACAGCGTTTCTCCACGCTGCCCGGAGGCGTCGGAAGCGGAGGCTGTTGTGCCTCCTGTGCCGGGCACGCTTTTCGTGGCTGTCAGCTGCTCCTTGTGCGGAAGCACCAGTGTGTCCGCCTAGTGTCGCCGTCAAAAACCAGACTTCTCCGTTTGTTTTGCAGGTAGAGGACAAAGAAACTATAAACAATTTAGATACTTCATCATCTGACTTCACTATATTGCAGGTAAATGGTTTTGTGTCTCAATTTTAGATTCAAAGGTTAGACCACAGTTGCTAGGAAACCACTTGAGGCTCTGTGTAGCCACCAGGAGTCAGCCGTGCGAGGTTGGTTTGCTTCGGCAGGGTCCGAGGGGCGGGGATGCTTTCCGATCTCTCCCGCCTGGGCTTTGCCTGCTGCGGGGACTTCTCTTCTGTCCCGGCTTTGGCAATCTCGGGAGGCGTGGCTGACGCTCTGCCTCGTTCCACGGCTGCAAGGAGGGCTGCCCTCGCCCCGGTCCAGTAGGAGGGCGGGTGGGCCGAGCGCCGACGTGAAGCCGGCGAAGGGAGGCTTTGGGAAGTTTTCTCACAGATACTGCCCGGTCTGCCGCTAGCAGCCTGGCTGTTTGCTCACCCTGCGTGTGAGTGTGAAGTCTTCCACGAGAGCCGACTTCCAGCCCTGGCTTTGCTGCCGGCCTGTAAGGTGGACGTGGGTGGCGTGTGCTTCCTTCAAGAGTGGGTCCTGTGAACGATGAGAATACGCCCAGCCCCCCGCCCCTTGTTTTTTAAATTCAGGTCCCTGTGCTGTTCCCTTAGAAGGCTTTCCTGTCAGGTCTGCACGTGCCGCTGCAGGCGGGGGCAGGGGAGCTGCTGGCAGCAGAGCCGCCGGAGCGGGGTGCAGGCCACGGGGAGCCTGGGGCCCAGCTGCCCTTGGGCTCGTGCCCTCGCTGTGGAGAGGCAGCCGTTCCTGGCGGCCGCTGTCACTCCCCCCCCAGAGACGAGTCAGGCTCTGCTGGCTTCTCTAGAGGAGGCCGGGAGACGCCTGGTTCTGCCAGTCATCCTCGAGCTTGATCCCCGGCGGGGTGGGGACACTGCCGAGGGCCGCCCCGGGGGCAGGGCAGGAAGCCCCTCTCAGCCGGGGATGCAGAGGTGAGTGAGCGGGAGGGGCCCCGGATGACTCGGTCACAGCTTTGTCGGAGCTGGTCTCTGCTTCCCAGCTGCGCCGTGTCCTTGGGCAAGTGACCCTGAGCCCCAGCCGCGCGGGGCTGTCTGGCAGCCAGTGGGGGTGTGGGGAAGGCGCTCAGCACTCCCACCTGGCACCTGGCCGGGGTTCCAGAGCAGTGTAGCTGGGTGCGTGGGGACCACGTTCGGAGAGGCCCTTTCTTTAGAAGGCAGCAGCCCTGGGCAGGGCAGGGCCAGGATGGGCCTCGGGAGCGAGCTGGCATGGAGAGCCTTGTCTGGCGGCTCGCAGCCGCGCCGGGAGCCCGCAGCAGGGGCCCTTCTACAACCAGGCACTGCCTTAGGTGGGCAGCACTCTTGCCATGCCAGGGCTCGCTGGGAGGCATTGGCTGGTGTTTAGAGCTGGCCTGGGGGTCCCTGATGGGAAGCGGAGATGCGGGGGATGCCAGGAGCACCCAGGGGGCCAGGCTGGCACCTCATGCTCAGTAACGGCAGTCAGGCCGCCTTTGCTGCTTCCTCTCCTGCCTTTGAACTTCCAGAAAGTTAACCGGCAAGTGCGTTAGGCAGTGGTGTGGCTTGGGCACTGTAGACGCTGACCGTGCACAGGTGAAAGCCTGTTCCTCCTGGACTGTGAGGGTTCAGTCTAAGCAGACAGTGCGTGAGCCCTTCTGTGCTGGGCCGGCGCCACCTCCAGGCCCTGAGACAGCAGGTGCAGGAAGGCCCTCCCAGAGCCTTGGGAGGAGCGGGGTGGGGCGGGCGGGGCCGGCGGCTTCTCCGCTGGTGCCGGCCGAGTTTCCTGCGCTGTGTTAGTGTCCCTTCTTGTTAGAGCTTTGGTTCAGCGAACGGGTCCGTCTCTGGCACAGTCTCATCCCTGGTATTTTGTTGCAGGAAATTGAAGAGCCGTCTCTGGAGCCAGGTACTGTTAAATGAAAAACTTAGCAGCGGGGGTTTGGAGCCATTCTAGTTTTCTACCTTCTCTAATTTGAATTCTTTAATTTTAAAAAGTTACCTTACTGTAGTATACCTTGTTCTGAAGGCTTACAACCCAGAGCATACCAGGAGCATAGAGATTGGAAACCCAGCCATATCACCAGATCTGTGACAGTGGCTCCCTGCTGACTGCGCAGCGTATTGGCGACATGAAACTGATGCCCTTTAAGTGCGGAGGGCATCCGGCACGTGCGGAGAGAGCTTGCCTGCCTCTCAGCGTGCGTAACCACTGTAGCCCACAAAACAGATCTTGTGATATCGGGCAGTACCGTCATTGTGTGGTGTGTAGCGCAGGCAGCACAGGCGGTGGCAGGGAGACGCGTTGTAAACCTTGACACGTGACTGGATTCCAGAAGAGAGAACTTCATGAGAACCCCAAACAGACTGCAGACACCAGCGCTGCGAGAGAAGAGATCTGTCCATGCTGGACTCTCGTGTTAAAAGAATGGCCAAGAAACGTGGAATCGAGCTGCTCAGTGAATGGTGATAACGTTCCGTTAAGCAACTCGGACTTCGGAAGCTAAATTTGCAAGAGTCATACGTGATCGGCGACAGAACGAAGACGGCCAAGAGTCAGCCAGAAGGTTTTGGGGGTTAAATCTCTGGGATGCTTTTCTCTTCCATGTAGCGTAGAGGCTTACCTAGCAGTCGGTCAGAGCGCAGGGAGCGTGAGCAGTGTGACGTGTGTGCCGCGGGTTTTCCAATCTCTGTGTAGCTAGCGGTTCTCCTCGTGTTAGTGTGGCCGCCGTGCCAGTGCCGCATTTGTGATTGCTGTGTTTCCCTGGTAATTAAACCTTGTGCCATTCTATTCCTGTTAAATCCGTAGAAAATGAGAAAATACTCGACATTTTGGGGGAAACTTGTAAGTCTGAGCCAGTAAAAGAAGAAGGTTCCGAGCTGGAGCAGCCATTTGCGCAGGATACAAGTAGCGTGGGGCCAGACAGGAAGCTTGCGGAGGAAGAGGACGTTTTTGACAGCGCTCATGCTCATCCGGAGGAGGAGGAGGAGTTGGAGGAGGAGGAGGAGGAAGAGGGAGATTTAGATTTGGCCAGCGAGTCAACACGAGCTCAGTGGAGCGAGGCAGACGCGCTGTTAGACACGGGTGGGGAGCCCGTGGCGCAGACAGGCGGAGGCGCCAGGACGGACTGCGAGCCTGTAGGGCTAGCCGAGCCAGTTGAGCAGAGTAGCGCGGCCTCCGAGCTCGCGGAGGCCTCTAGCCAGGAGGTCGCGGAAGCGCCCACGGAAGCCCCAAGCCCAGAGCCCAGAGATAGCAAAGAAGACGTGAAGAAGTTTGCTTTTGAAGCTTGTAATGAAGTCCCTCCGGCTCCTAAAGAGTCCTCAACCAGTGAGGGCGCTGATCAGAAAATGAGGTTTGTTGTTTCTCAGTTTTAGACCAGACGCTATCTCCTTTCCATTGGTCGTTAATGACGCGCATACGCTGTGTGTCGCGGTTGCCAGCCAGGCTGCTGAGACTGTAGTTTACCGCTAAGACGTTTTATTTCTTTGTTTATTTTACACTGATTACATAATCTTTTTTCTTTTCTCAACCTATCACGGTTGTTTTCTTTAATTCTTCCTAATTATCTTTTGCCCAGCAGAATTAATTAACCCCTGTGGGTCTGAAATCTTATGGTTAGGTCAGATTTCCAATGCCAGTTTGTCGGGGTATCATTTTTCAGAACTAAGTCGCGGGTAGGTATGCGACCTCAGCACGTGCTTGGCGACTTTGAGTTTGTCTCCCCTGAGCTGCTGCGCTCCGGAGTGACACTGTCTTTTGTCTCTAGTTCTGTCGACGATGACTCAGACACGAAGCGGCTCTCCAGAGAGGAAAAGGGTAGGTCACCCCAGCGCCAGCGCCAGCGCCAGCACCACCGTGCGCCCTGGTCCGTCACTGCGCCGCTTGGGCAGTGTTTCACACTCGTGGGTCCCACGAGCCCCTCTCTGAAGCGTTCAGTGAGGAGTTGTTGAACTGGGCTAAACTGCTGCTTTGTCGTGTTCCCAAAACACGACCTGAGTGCAGACGTGTGTGAGGCGAGAAGTGGCGGCAGCTGCAGCACCTCCCTATGGCCGCCGCCTCGCGCGGTGACAAGCTGCCTGGCTTCGCGGCGTCACTCACCGTGCAGTGACTTTCTAGAAAACCTGCAGCCCGGCCAGCCTGACGTGTTTTGCCCTCTGTGGTTTTGGCCCAGAGTACTGTTGCCCTCTGGAGGGCAGTACCCATTCCTCCCCCCACAGCCAGCTGGGGGCTGTGCCGTCGGAGGACAGGCAGGGATGTGTCTGGTTTGGAGTGGCCGTCTCACTTCAGGACTTTGCTGGGATTGTTTTTGATCAGAATTCTCCTTTGAAATAGGTCGTGGCAGTTGTGGCCGGAATTTCTGGGTTAGTGGGCTCTCTTCTACGACCAGAGCTACGGACTTGAAGAACCTCTTCAGCAAGTATGGGAAGGTGAGAGCCAGGGCGCAGGGCTCCCAGGGCCCACGTCTGCTTTGGGCTTCCCTGTGTACTCGGGGCTGAACGCTCAGGGCAGCTGATGCCATGGATGACCTCAGCCCAGGCGTGGCGTGCGTCTGCCCTGTGAAGCTTGCCCCTGTCTGCTCCTTGAAGCCCTCAGAGGTGCTGGGGCAGCTCCCCGTGGGGCCACCTCCAGCACCCTCCCACCTGTAGCGCCTGCCTCGCCTCTGCAGCGCTCTCTGTCACGCTGGCGCTCTGCTGGCACAGGTGGCCACAGTGGCTCTGTCCCCCCCCCCGCCCCGGGTTCCTGAGCTCACCTTCCAAGTATGCTGTCACCTGGCTCCTCATCCCTCAGAATCAGCTTCTAGACCCAGCCCAGGCCCTGGCCACAGCGAGGGCATTGCCCGTCATCACAGCCCACACCCATAGCGTCTGCCCTGGTTATTAAAGTCCAGGGACTCACAAAGAGGAAAATCTGTTTTCCATGTATTTATTTGAAAGATTTACTTATTTATTTATTTGGAAGAGTTATGTAGAGACTGAAGGAGAGACAGAGCTGGGAGCTAGGAGCTCCTTCCAGTTCTCCCATGTAGGTGCAGGGGCCTAAGCACTCGGGCTGTCTTCTGCTGTTCTTCCGCCCATGTCATCAGGGAGCTGGACAGGAAATAGAGCAGGTGGGACAGGAAGTGGTGCCAGCATCGCAGGCATCCACTGCACAGCGCCGGCCCCACAAGAGGAAAACTTCAATCTGGCTCCATTACAGAATAACTAACGGCTCCCTGGGCTGCAGAAATACAAGAGAGGTGGCTGGGAGCCTGCGCCCAGTCTCCAGTGCTGGTGGACCTGCAGTGTCTCGGGAGCGCTGCAGGGATGACGGGGCGGAGTGGGTGGCCAAGCCCCGGAGACCCTCCTTCGGGGCTCAGAGTGTGGTATAGGACGAGTATGGGTGCTGCTGTGGCCACAGGCCCCTGGGGGCGTTTCCGGAGCCACGGTGCTTCTGTCCCCGAAGGGCAGCCGTGACTTGATCCTGGTAGCCTGTGGGGAGAGCCGAGCGGTCTAGAACGTGGTACAGAGTCAGGGTCCTGGAGGCCGCTCGGGCCCTACCGCAGGCCTGGCTCTGGCTGTGCTCCCGCCGCGTCCCCCGTGGCGGCCTCTGCAGAACTCCAGTGCCAGGGCTGTGCCGGGGTCGTCTGCTCACCAGGTGCACACTGCGTGGCAGGCGCGGCAGAACCACGCTGCAGTGCCTGTCCTGCACATACCTGGTGGCCTAGAGCGGTAGCAGGCGCTGGTCTCTGTGCCTAAGGCGTGTTACCTGCCTGCCTTTAGGTGGTGGGCGCCAAGGTTGTGACAAACGCCCGGAGTCCTGGAGCTCGCTGTTACGGATTTGTCACGATGTCCACAGCAGAGGAGGCCACCAAGTGCATCAACCACTTGCACAAGACAGAGCTGCACGGGAAGATGATCTCCGTGGAGAAGGTGAGTGGCCGTCGTCTGCCGGCCCGGCCCACGGCTGGCTTCCGGCAGTGAGGTGATGCTTGGACTCCATGGTCTCTTCCAGGCAAAAAATGAGCCTGCCGGGAAGAAAGCCTCTGACAAGAGAGACAGCGAGGGGAAGAAGGAGAAGGCAAGCGCCAGTGACAGGTATTCCTCTGCCTGGGCGGAGCTGAGGCCGGGGGTTGGCCAGGGCGACCCCTTGGCCTTGTCGTTACCCTTCGCATGTTCCATGGCTGTGGACGACAGAGTACGAGGGGGACCGTCCCTGGGCCCCGGCTCCCTCTCATTAGTAATTTGGGGGGAAGATGTGGCCACCAGAGGGGAGGTCGTCCTGCCCCAGGCCCCGGGGCTCACTCAGTCCACGGGCGGCCTGCCTCCCTGAACCCTGCTGCATCCCGCTGCTGCGCCCGCAGATCTGCCACCCTCAAGAGGGACGAGAAAGCTGACAGGAAGGAGGAGGCCAAAAAGAGTGAGGAGGGGGCCGGAGAGAAGACTAAAGACTCAGATGAGCAGAAGCCCGGGCCCTCGGACGCGGCTCGAGCCACCAAGTCGGGTACTGCGCTGCGGCGGCTCGGGAGGGCCAGCTCGCCTGCTGCTGGGTCCCAGGCGGTGTTCCCCTTCCTCACTCGGTGTCCCCGTCCTCCTCTCCTGTAGGAAGCCGGGGCGCCGAGCGGACCGTGGTCATGGACAAGTCTAAGGGCGTGCCCGTGATCAGCGTGAAGATGTCTGCGTCCAAGGAGCGGGTGAGTGGGGCGGGCGCTTCGCCGTGTGCCCAGGGGCTGACGCAGCGCCCTGCCTTCCTGCCTGTCCAAAACCGGGGAGATCTGATCGCTCGGTGTGAGATCCCTGTGTCCCTAACGGCAGAAGCCTGGGTCTGGAACCGAGCTCCGGCTCCTGCCTCCAGCTCCCTGTTAGCGCACACCCTGGGAAGTGGCAGGGGTGGCTCGGGTACCTGGGTCCCTGCCACCACGTGGGACACCCAGACTCAGTTCCTGGCTCTCAGCGTTAGCCTGGCCTAAGCCATGGGGAGCTCTCCAGGGATGGCTCTCCTCTCTCGCTCTCTCTCTGCCTCTCAAATACATGTAACAGAGGCTGCGGCTGTCCCTGCAGTGTGCTGAGTAATTGTGACTGGTGAGGTCTTGACCCCCACAGCACCAGCCCCAGTGGGCCGCTTCCTTGCCAAGTCCCTTCCGCTGATTGTTCAGGAAGAGCATTTCTGACTCTGCTCCCGCAAGTGGTCAGTGTTGAGCCGGGGGTGCTCCCCTGGCTGCCGACTCCAGCTTCCTGGTAATGCAGACGCCGGGAGGCAGCAGTAGAAGGCCGGGTCATTGAGTCCGTGACGCCTACATGGAGACCTGGACTGTGTCCCCTGCTCCCAGTCTTGGTCCTGGCTGGCGACCACTGCAGGCAGTGGCAGGGTCAGCAGTGAATGGGACTTCTCTTTGTCTGCCAGAAACCAAGTTGTGTGACTGTCAAAGTTGGACTCAGGCACAGTGATGCCTGCCCACGGCCCTAATGGCACGCAGAGTAAGGGGCCAGGCCCCAACGACAGACGCTTTGTGGTCCCGTGCTCTGTGGGGCAGCCTGCAGAGACTGGCCGGGCCCACCCAGAAGGCACTGTGCAGCCCGGGGGGAGGAGCGCGAGACTGACGCCCCCTCTGCTGGGGGAGGCGCGTCCCTGCCCTGTCGCTGTGCCGGGCCGATGCTGCCTTAGCCTAGGTGTTGGGAGTGTCTGCGGCGAGGCGAGGCGAGGCAGGAAGCTGGAGCCAGGAGTTCCCTGGAGAGAGCACTTCTCCAGGCCCCGTGGTTCTGGTCCCCGTGTGGGAGGCTCTCCCTGACGGGCCTGATGCTTCCTGCCCTGCCGTCACTTCTGCCTCACGCTGCGATGTGCTTCCACACGCCAGGCCTCCAAAAGCCAAGACCGCAAGTCGGCCAGCAGGGAGAAGCGGTCTGTCGTGTCCTTCGATAAGGTCAAGGAGCCTCGCAAGTCGAGAGACTCGGAGTCACGCAGGTGAGTGGGCCTCCGGGAGCGCGCTCGGTTAGCCCGTGGCCGCAGCCGTGTGCTGGGAGGACACTCGGGGCCCCTTGTGGGCGGGATGGGGCGCTGCCGTCCTGCTCCTTTAGGTCATCAAGAAACGTTTGGGTTTTGTTTGGTTCTGTGCCGGGTGCCCCTCTTCCAGGCCAGCTCTCTGCTGTGGCCCGGGAGTGCAGTGGAGGATGGCCCAAGTGCTTGGGCCCTGCACCCCATGGGAGACCAGGAGAAGCACCTGGCTGCAGATCAGCGCAGTGCGCCAGTCATAGTGGCCATTTTGGGGGTGAACCAACAGAAGGAAGTCCTTTCTGTCTCTCTCACTGTCTAACGCTGCCTGTGAGTGGGAAGAAAAAAAAAAGACTGATTTGTTTATTTGGAAGGCAGAGTGACAGAGATCTTCCTCCACTGGGTCGCTCCCTGTAGCAGCCAGAGCTGGGCCAGCCTGGGGCGAGGAACACTCTGCGCGTCTCCCACGTGGGTGGGCTGGCTTCGCTGCTCTCCCAGGGGCTGTAGCAGGGAGCTGGGCAGAAGCTGAGCAGCTGGGACTTGACAGGCGCTTAGCCGGAATGTCAGCTTCAGGCATGACCCAGCGCACCACGACACCCACCCTAAGAAACTCTCTTGAACCGTTGCTTAAGAAAGAAAAGGTGCTGCTGCTGTGGCATAGTGGGTAAAGTCCTCACCTGCTGTGCCGGCATCCCATGTGGGCGCCGGCTTGAGTCCCGGCTGCTCCACTTCCAGTCCAGCTCTCTGCTGTGGCCTGGGAGAGCAGTAAAAGATGGCCCACGTGCTTGGGCCCTGCACCCGCTTGGGAGACCGGAAGAAGCTCCAGCCCAGCTCTTGGCATTGTGCAGTCATTTGGGGAGTGAACCTGCGGATGGAAGACCTCCCTCCCTCCCTCTCTCTCGGCCTCAGCCTCTCGGTAACTGTGCCTTTCAAATAAATAAGTAAATCTTTGAAAAAGAAAGAAAACGAGTCCCTGGGCCACAGGCGGTCGGCACAGACCCTCGTACATCAGCGCCTGGGCGCGGCGCTCATTGCCTGCCGGTGCTGAGAAGACGGGGCCCCCCGTGGGCTGTGCAGCTGCTCCTTCCTCCCTCCCTCGCGGTCCTGGCAACGTGTGGACGTAAAGCCCCCGGGCAGCCGCCCTCGGGAGGCAGAGGTGTCACTGAGGCTGAAGCACTGAACTTGTGCAGCGGGGACGGGTGCAGAAAAGGATTCGAAACAAACTCCACAAACCGGCGGGGAGAGGGAAAGCGGCTCCGTGCAGCCGTGACCTGGCCGCTGCAGACGGTCGGCCTCGTGGGGCGGGGCGGGCGGGGCAGCCAGCGCTGTCCTCCGTCCCCTGGCGTCGATTCCTGTGCCGCTCAGCCCCAGACTGGCCTGGGAAACCTGTGAGGGTGCAGAGGGGGCGCTGGAAATGGCCGGGGAGACCAGAGCCCCCTGAGCTGCGGGCTCCTTTGCTGGCAGGCGGAGCATCCGCGGGGCAGGCCTGCGTGGGGTGGGGAGGGGAGCTGCACGTCACGCGGCGTGAACCCAGGGGTGGCAGCCACTGGGACTGAAGTGAGACAGTGGGGGGGGGCAGAGTCCGGTTTCTGGTGGTACGGATCATGTTGGAACGCACGCGCCTGTCATCTGTTAGCCGCGCCGCACCGCCCTGCTGGCGTCCTCGTGCCGGCCCCGTGTCCTGGGCTGATGTCGTAAGCGCATGGCTCCAGGAACACAGCCTGGCTCTGATGTCCCGCTCTGGGAGAAGCGTGTTCCATGTCTCACCCGCTGTGGTCTGTCGTCAGATCGCAGAAAACGCACGTGCGCTCTGACCTCGCCGTGTCACCTGCCAGCTGAGGTGCCCGGCGGCGGCGGGTGCCCTGGCCCGGCTCTGCCCCGCTGGGGTGTGCGGGGTGCCGCTCCTGCATCGGGGCCTTGACGCCGCCCTCATCGCTGCTGTCCCCGCAGGGAGCGGGAGCGCAGTGAGCGAGAGCAGCGCCTGCAGGCTCAGTGGGAGCGCGAGGAGCGCGAGCGGCTGGAGTTCGCCCGGGAGCGCCTGGCCTTCCACCGGCATCGGCTGGAGCGCGAGCGCATGGAGCGGGAGCGGCTGGAGCGCGAGCGCATGCACGTGGAGCAGGAGCGCCGGCGCGAGCAGGAGCGCATCCACCGCGAGCGCGAGGAGCTGCGGCGCCAGCAGGAGCTGCGCTACGAGCAGGAGCGGCGGCCCGCGGCGCGGCGGCCCTACGACCTGGACGGCCGGTGGGTGGGGCCCGGCGGGGCGGGGGCGGGACTAAGACCTGGACGGCCGGTGGGTGGGGTGGGCCGGGGCGGGGCTATGACCTGGACTGGACAGCCGGTGGGTGGGGCGGGGCGGGGCGGGGGCGGGACTATGACCTGGACTGGACAGCCGGTGGGTGGGGCGGGGGCCATGACCTGGACGGCCGGTGGGTGGAGTGGGGGCCATGACCTGGACGGCCGGTGGGTGGGGCCCTCTGGGCTGTGGCATTCAGAATCGAGGGTCGGGGGCGCAGACGCGAGCTCGCAGGAGAGCTTGTTTTCAGAGGAAGCCCCGGTCCGTGCGGCAGCCTAACGTGTGGCTCTCTGCTTCAGCAGGGGTCTCAGCATGGTTGGGCCTAGGAAGGGCGGGCTTGGGTCTCCTGGAGCTGCCCGGGGCGCCTCCTTGGGCCTGTTTCAGAGCCCTGCGCTGGGAGGACTCCCTGCATCCCGGCAGGCACCAGAGACGGGCCCGAGAGCAGCTTACGAACGCAGCAGGCTCGGCAGGCATGGTTTCCTGAGCCCAGCTGTCCCACGGCATCTGTAGGGTCCCCAGCACCGTCCCTTGGCTGTCCCTCAGCATCTGTAGGGTCCCCAGCACCGTCCCTTGGCTGCTACGGCAGTGCTGGGTCTGGATTGCAGTCTGTGTGACTCAGGACCTCGATGCTCCGGGTGCGCTGTGTTCCTAGGAGAGACGGGGCAGGCTGACTGCACCCCAGGAAGCAGAGGTTGGGCGTCTCCCGCCCTAGACAGGAGAGCGGATCGCGGGCAGCCACTCAGGGCTCCTGCCGGCTCCGCGCTCCTTCCTTGTCCCTGGTTGCCGCCTTACCGCCTCTACAGGCTAAGGTAGATTTGAATTCGCAGGACATAGCGATGATGCTGTATAACCAGCAGCATTAACCACCAGGGAGAAGGGTGCCTAAACTGAAGCCTTGCCACCAGGACGGGATGGAGCGTTCCAGCATCGCTCATGGCAGGCCTTGTGCGTGCGTGAGAGCTAGGGTGGGGAGTGAGCGTGCCAAGGGCCTTGGGGCCGGCCGTGGTCCTCCGCGAGTCGGGGCAGCAGGCGGCCCGTGTGCCCAGGAGCGGGGGAGAAGCCCCTGCTTGGCTGCCAGGAGCTGGCTGTGCGGGCTTCCCCAGAGCTGTGTGCAGGCTGCACTGAGGCTGAGCCGCCGTCCTGCTGGGAAAGCCGGGCCCCTTCTGCCTGAGGGGCAGCCCAGGCCGGGTTCACGTCTCAGCCCTCGTGGAGAGCCGGGGCGCCAGGGCCGTCAGGTGCCGAGGGCAGGGATCCGAGTGGACGCCTGGATGCCCTTGCAGGCGGGACGACGCCTACTGGCCGGAAGCCAAGCGGGCCGCCCTGGACGAGCGCTACCACTCGGACTTCAGCCGCCAGGACCGCTTCCACGACTTCGACCACAGGGACCGGGGCCGCTACCCCAACCACTCAGTGGACAGGTCAGTGGGCCCCTTCCTGCCTGTTTGCGTCTCCACCGGCACAGCCCTGTGCTGCCCTCCTCGGGAAGTGCCGCCTCCCGGGGGCACTGCGTCGCCCCACCTGAGCGCCTCCACTCGTGGTGTGACGTGAACTTCCTCTTCTAGGAGAGAAGGTTCCAGGTCCATGATGGGAGACCGAGAAGGACAGGTAGGTCAGCCACAGCTGCCCCGTTCATCCGTAGAAGGGGCTCTCGTTCTCTCAGCCCCTCCCCTCCTCCCACTGAGGAAAACTATAGCACCTGTGCTGGTGGGGGGGTGAATTGGATGGTTTGTGCCTGCACCCCCCCCCCCTTTTTAAAGGCTTTATTTATTTGAGAGGTAGTTACACATGCAACTCTTCCATCCACTGGTTGTTGGGTCACCCCCAAATGGCCACAGTGGCTGGAGCTGGGCTGATCCAAAGTTAGGAGCCAGGGCCGGCGCTGCGGCTCACTAGGCTAATCCTCCGCCTGGCGGCACCGGCACACCGGGTTCTAGTCCCGGTCGGGGCGCCGGATTCTGTCCCGGTTGCCCCTCTTCCAGGCCAGCTCTCTGCTGTGGCCAGGGAGTGCAGTGGAGGATGGCCCAAGTCCTTGGGCCCTGCACCCCATGGGAGACCAGGAGAAGCACCTGGCTCCTGCCATCAGATCAGCGCGGTGCACCAGCCGCAGCGGCCATTGGAGGGTGAACCAACGGCAAAGGAAGACCTTTCTCTCTCTCTCTCTCTCACTGTCCGCTCTGCCTGTCAAAAAAAAAAAAAAAAAAAAAAAAGGCAGGAGCTTCTTCCGGGTCTCCCACGTGGGTGCAGGGGCCCAAGCACTTGGGCCATCTTCCGCTGTCCCAGGCCATCCGCAGGGAGCTGCATTGGAAGTGGAGCAGCCAGGGCGGGAACCAGCGCCCATATGGGATGCCGGTGCCTCAGGCAGAGGCTCAGCCCCCATGCCACAGCGCAGCCCCTAGCCTGGTCTTGCCCAAGCTTCCTGACGGTCCTCCTGGAGCTTCCAGGCCGTGCCTGAGTGCCCGCCCTGCCGCCCTGCCAGGGCACCTTTCCCGGCCTGGCTGGCCGCTCGGCTCCATCTCGGAACCCTCTGCTCTCCCAGGAGGAGCCGAGTGGCCTTCCCGGACTCCCTTGTCCCTGCTCCTAGAGCGACTTGCACGTGGGGCACGAGAGCCTGGCAGTTAAGTGTCCAGGGTGCAGGGGCAGAGCTGGAGGTCTGCAGCCCGCGTGAAGTGAGGGCAGTCGGAGCAGAGGGGGCTGTGCCCTCGTCTGCAGCCAGCCTGGGCCTGGAAGTCCTAGGAGCAGCTGGTGACCTTTGACCCCAGGGAACAGGAAGCCCAGGCCTTGGTGAGGCACGATGGAGGGGCAACAGCTGTGCCGGCCACAGCCTACGGAAGGACTGGGGGGGGTGGCCAGGGGGCGGCGGCTCTCCAGCTCCCGCTGACAGGTGTCCTGCACCTGCCCAGAGCGAGCGCTGCCAGGCCTGCCCACTGAGGGAGCTGGACACAGGACAAGTCGTCTCCCCGTAGCCCCTAGAAATAGCACCGTGGGCAGCTGCTGGGCCGCGGTCTGCGCCTGGCCACATGTGACTGTGTGAAGGCCGGGGCGCTGCTGGCCTGCACGCGCGATGGGTCACTCCCTAAGCAGCCGCAGCACCCGGGGTTGGGCCAGGCCGAAGGCTGCAGCCAGGAGCTCCGTACCGCTCCACGTGGGTGCAGGGATCCAGGCACTCGGGCCCCCCTGCTCTCCCAGGCTGGATAGGAAGTGGCCCGTGCCCGCACAGCCCGTCAGCACGCAGGCGCAGTGCTGGCGCCGTGAACTTGACCTCCCACCAGAGAAGACAGGGAATGAGGAAGCTCCCGGCTTGCGGCCCGCCTTGGAGTTGGCCTTCTCTGAGCTGAGCCGGCACCGGGTCTGAGCGCCCCTTGGGAGCCCGTCAGGGGCCCTGATGGGGGGAGTCTGAGCGCTACCTCCGCCTCCCCCTCGGCGACCCTGCCCTGGGAGGACGTGGGCGTGGCCTGCAGAGGGTACAGCCGCTGTCCCCCAGGCTTTGGGCCTCGGTGGATTCCTGAGCTCCCTCTGCATTCTGCTTCCTCCCACCCAGCACTACCCTGAACGCCACGGAGGACCAGAGCGCCACGGCCGAGACTCCCGCGACGGGTGGGGCTATGGCTCTGACAAGAGGATGAGCGAAGGCCGGGGGCTGCCTCCTCCCCCCAGGTTTGTGGGCTCCCACCCGCCCCCCACAGCACCTGCCCTGAGCCTTGTGTCCTCCGAGGAAGGGTGCCACCGTGGCCTGGAGCCCCGCCCCTGCCCGAGGGCAGCTGGGGCTCAGCCCGATGTGCCACGGCTGTTAGAGCCGGAGGGGCAGGCCAAGTCAGAGATGTCTCTTTCCAAGGGGCAGACGGGACTGGGGAGACCACGGCCGGAGGCTGGAGGATGACCGGGCGTGGCAGGGCGCCGCCGACGGGGGCATGATGGACAGGGACCACAAGCGGTGGCAAGGTGAGTGAGGGCTGCGCCAGCGCCCGGAGCGGGAGGTCCCCGGACAGGCAGGGGTGCTGGTGGGCGACGTCCCCTGTGGAGCTCTGGCCGGGCCGAGCCGCGGGAGCCGTGCAGGGTCCAGGGCCGCGGCGGTGCCTCGGGGTGCCCCGTGCGACATGGCGGTGTCTTTGCAGGTGGGGAGAGGAGCATGTCGGGGCACTCCGGGCCGGGCCACGTGATGAACCGCGGAGGCATGTCCGGGTAAGGCGCCTTCCGTGCCCCCCACGGGTGAGCCCCGCCCCCACGTGTGCGGGCGCACCTGCCCACGCGTCCTCGCGGGCGGGACCTGGGGCCCTGCAGGCCGGGGTGGGGGCTCCGGGACCAAGTCCGACTGCATTCCCGTTCCGTCCCCAGGCGCGGCAGCTTCGCCCCCGGCGGGGCCTCCCGGGGCCACGTGATCCCGCGCGGCGGCATGCAGGGCGGCTTCGGGGGCCAGAGCCGGGGCAGCAGGCCCAGCGACGCCCGCTTCACCCGCCGCTACTGAGCCCCGGAGCGCGGTGGTGCCTCCCCCTGTACAAATCATTTTTTTATCTGCTGCCATATTGTAGCTCAATACAATGTGAAGTTTTGTTTTGTTTTGTTTTGTTTTTGTAATAAAGGTGTTTCTGTTCACACATCCTGTTAAAGCGCCGGCTCTTTATTCCCGGAACACATCACGCTCGGGGTCGCGGCCCTGAGCCCTCTGCTCCACCGCCCGAGCCGGCCGTGGGTCCTCCAGGCAGGGAGCGGGCACTGCCTCTTCCCGGGCGAGCACGGCTTCGCCTCCCCAGGGACCTCTGGTGTCGCCTTCCGGTGCGCACTGACCTCGGGGTGTCGCGGGGGCGCCAGCGCTGGCCGGGCCTCTCCGGCACCTGACGGCGCTGCAGGCGGAGCTCCATCCTCGCGGGGCAGGGACCGAGCCCGGGCCAGCGTCGTCTGCTCCCCAGGGCGCACGCGCAGTGGGTGGACCGCGGGCGCTGGTGCCTGGGCCCACCTCGGGGCAGGGCCACCCGCTCCACCCGGGGCTCCCACGTGGGGCAGGGCCACCCGCTCCACCAGGGGCTCCCACGTGGGGGCAGGGCCACCCGCTCCACCAGGGGCTCCCACGTGGGGGCAGGGCCACCCACTCCACCCGGGGCTCCCACGTGGGGGCAGGGCCACCCACTCCATCAGGGGCTCCCACGTCGGGGCAGGGC
The DNA here is from genome assembly GCF_051225735.1 of Oryctolagus cuniculus. Lineage (NCBI taxonomy): Eukaryota > Metazoa > Chordata > Mammalia > Lagomorpha > Leporidae > Oryctolagus > Oryctolagus cuniculus. The sequence continues at coordinate 2,404,687 of NC_142882.1, forward strand.
CACCCGCTCCACCCGGGGCTCCCACGTCGGGGCAGGGCCACCCGCTCCACCCGGGGCTCCCACGTGGGGGCAGGGCCACCCGCTCCATCTGGGGCTCCCACGTCGGGGCAGGGCCACCCGCTCCACCCGGGGCTCCCACGTCGGGGCAGGGCCACCCGCTCCACCCGGGGCTCCCATGTGGGGGCAGGGCCACCCGCTCCACCCGGGGCTCCCACGTGGGGCAGGGCCACCCGCTCCATCTGGGGCTCCCACGTGGGGGCAGGGCCACCCACTCCACCCGGGGCTCCCACGTGGGGGCAGGGCCGTTGCTGCCGCCTCCCAGGCTGTGCACTCACGGGGACGTGGGACGCTGACGTGGGGACCCACACCGTGTCCCCTCGGGCCAACACCGACTTGTCTGAAGGCCGGGTTAGCCAAGTCTTCCATCCGCTAGTCCCCTCCCCAGGTGGGCTGCCCCGCCCCGTGGTTCTTCGGAACACTCCTCGCGTGCGTGGATCTCAAACTGCCTCTACGTCCGTCTGCCACACACCCGAGGTGGCCTGTGCGTGGCTGCCCCAGGCTTTAGGACTGGGCGCTCTGGGGCGGGCTCCCGCCTGTCCTGACTTCCGGCGCCCACCCGGCTCCGAGTGCCGAGAAAGTGCAGGGCGCGCGCCTCAGGGCCACCCAAGCCACAACCGCGACGTGGGGCGCGCCGGCCCCCGGGGCTCACCCACCACGTCCTGCGGTGAGGGGTCACTCGGGGTAAATCGCCCCGGGGGCTGCGCCAGGCCCGGAGGCAGGTGCAGTGACCACGACCCCCCAGGGGCAGCCACGGTGCCCCCCAGCGCCGGCTCAGCCCCCCGAGCTCACGGCCGCCAGCGGTCCCGGCCACGTGGCCACTCGGCCGCCCTGCCTAGCGCCTAGTGCGGGCCTCTGGGCCCACCCCTCCCCTGTCCCCATGGAGGAGCTGATGGCCTCGGGTGCGGCCCCTCCCCCCGCAGCCGCCAGCTGCCACACCCCACGAGAGACTTCCATGGTTACAGAGCTGCGTGGCGAGGGGTGCTGGGGACCCCAGGGCCGCCAGAAGGGACACTGCCCGCCCTGGTAGGGCAGGAGGGCCTTGGCACGCCCCCCCCCCCCCCCGCCTCGGAGAGCCGAGCCCACCCTGGCCCCGCCCACCGGCGCAGGGCCGGCCCCAGGCGGGCTCCCAGCCCAGGGTGGGGAACACGGCCGCCCCCCCCCCCCGCGGCGCCCGGGCCAGCAGCGGGTCAGGGACAAGTGCAGAGGCCTTTATTGGGCCGGCCGGCCGCTCACTGCTTGGTGCGCTCCCGCACGTACGCCCAGCCTTCCCTGGAGTACTCGCGGGCCTTGGCCGGGGCCGCAGACAGAGCCGCCATCACCGTGAGGATGCCTGCGGGGGAGGCGGGGCCGGGCACCGGGCTTTGGAGACCAGCGGGGAAACTGAGGCACGGCCCAGCCGCCCCTCCCCCCCTCGCCTCGAGATCCACGGGAGACACACAGCGCAGGAAGAGGGGTGGTCCCCAGGGGCGGGGCGCGCACCTACCTTTATCCCAGGTCTCTCGGATGGGGAAGCTGATCTTGGGAGGAGCCGGGAGCTGCGGGGAGGGGGAGGGGCACAGGGCCCGGTGAGCGGGGGTCGGGGTGGGGGGGGAGGGCGCCCCAGCCCCGCGCGCGGCCCGGGCCGGAGAGGGCGCGCGGCCGAGTACCTGGGGCACCTGCAGGCCCGTCTGCTGGCACACGTACTGGCTGAGCTGGTACACGGCCGGCGGCACCACCTCCTCGGCCTTGCGCAGCGCCGCCTCGCCCCTGTCGCTGGGCCCCAGCAGGTCCTGGTCGTACACCAGGTAGACGGCGCCCCCGGCCACGCTGCCCTTCAGGAGGAACCTGCGGCGCGGGAGGTGGGCGCTCAGGGAGGGACTCCTAGCGCCGGCCCCACGGCACAGGGCAGGGGCAGCGGGCACCCTGGCCTCCCGGGGGCCGCCAATGCGGGACTCCCGCCCCTGACCCCACGGCACAGGGCAGGGGCAGCGGGCACCCTGGTCTCCCGGGACGCCAATGCGGGACTCCCCGACCCCGACCCCACGGCACAGGGCAGGGGCAGCGGGCACCCTGGCCTCCCGGGGGCCGCCAATGCGGGACTCCCCGCCCCTGACCCCAAGGCACAGGGCAGGGGCAGCGGGCACCCTGGCCTCTCGGGGGCCGCCAATGCGGGACTCCCGCCCCTGACCCCACGGCACAGGGCAGGGGCAGCGGGCACCCTGGCCTCCCGGGGGACGCCAATGCGGGACTCCCCGACCCCGACCCCACGGCACAGGGCAGGGGCAGCGGGCACCCTGGCCTCCCGGGGGCCGCCAATGCGGGACTCCCCGCCCCTGACCCCAAGGCACAGGGCAGGGGCAGCGGGCACCCTGGCCTCCCGGGGGCCGCCAATGCGGGACTCCCCGACCCCGACCCCAAGGCACAGGGCAGGGGCAGCGGGCACCCTGGCCTCCCGGGGGCCGCCAATGCGGGACTCCCCGCCCCTGACCCCACGGCACAGGGCAGGGGCAGCGGGCACCCTGGTCTCCCGGGGGGCGCCAATGCGGGACTCCCCGACCCTGACCCCAAGGCACAGGGCAGGGGCAGCGGGCACCCTGGCCTCCCGGGGGCCGCCAATGCGGGACTCCCCGCCCCTGACCCCACGGCACAGGGCAGGGGCAGCGGGCACCCTGGTCTCCAGGGGGGCGCCAATGCGGGACTCCCCGCCCCTGACCCCACGGCACAGGGCAGGGGCAGCGGGCACCCTGGTCTCCAGGGGGGCGCCAATGCGGGACTCCCCGCCCCTGACCCCACGGCACAGGGCAGGGGCAGCGGGCACCCTGGCCTCCCGGGGGACGCCAATGCGGGACTCCCCGCGCCGGCCCCACGGCACAGGGCAGGGGCAGCGGGCACCCTGGTCTCCAGGGGGGCGCCAATGCGGGACTCCCCGCCCCTGACCCCACGGCACAGGGCAGAGGCAGCGGGCACCCTGGCCTCCCGGGGGGCGCCAATGCGGGACTCCCCGCGCCGGCCGACGGCACAGGGCAGGGGCAGTGCACACCCTGGCCTCCCGGGACGCCAATGCGGGACTCCCCGCGCCGGCCCCACGGCACAGGGCAGGGGCAGCGGGCACCCTGGCCTCCCGGGGGACGCGGGCGGGCGGCCGCGGGGGCGCTCAGCGGGACTCCCTGCCCCCGGCCCCACGGCACAGGGCAGGGGCAGCGCGCACCCTGGCCTCCCGGGGGACCCCAATGCGGGACTCCCCGCCCCGGCCTCACGGCACACAGGCGGCGGGAAGGGGCGACCGCGACCCCCGGTGGCTTCCGACCAGTCTGCGCTCCTATCTGAGCGGGGAGCAGACCACCGCGAGCCAACCGGACAGGCGGGGTGGGGGTCCTGACGGGGACTCTCTCGGGGGCTCGGGACCCCGCCCGGCCGCCCCACGAACCTCATCAGCGACCACACTCGGGCCACCATGGTCGCTCGGCTCCGCGCAAGGACACCACACTGCCCGCCGCTTCCGCTCGCGGTGCGCAGAGGACGCCGGGACCTGTAGTCTTTCCTGTCAGCCGCAAAGGCCTCCGGGAGTCGAAGTCCCGCTAAAGCCTCTGAGACTCGGGAGAAGGACTAGCGAGGGTCCTACGGGCAGAGAGGCTTCTGGGAAATGTAAGCTGTGTGGGCGACCCGGGAGCCGCAAGGCCGTCTGGGAAGTGTAGTCAGTACCGCCCCGTGAACTCGCTGGGCCGCGAAGCCTCCTGGGAAATGTAGTTCGGTCCTACCCCGGCGTCCGTGCGTGGAAAGAGACGTAGGGGGTTTGGAGTGAAGCCTAAGGGTGACCAAGAAGGGGTCAGAGGCGAAGTCAGCCGCGCCCGCGCGGGAGACAAAAGCCTTCGACCTAGGGAGCCCGCGCCGAGAAGGTGGTTGTCCCGGCAACGCTAGGGCGGGATTGTGGGCGAGAGGCGGGCCCTCGGTCACGTGATCGCGCGCCGTTCGGAACTTCCGCGCCGGGGGCGGGGCCACGGCGCGGGTGGCCGGGAGTTGGGCGGGCGGAGGCCGTTGCCAGGCAACGGGGGGCGCGGAGTCCTGGCGGCCCGGCCCCTCCCCCCGAGGAGGTGGGTTTGGCGTCACGTGACTCGGGCCCTACGGGAGGGGGCGCGGTCGGGGGCCCGGCCGCACTGGGCTGGGAAGGGAGACCCTCAGGGCGTTGGCGTGACTCCCAGGCCAGGACCCCAGCCTCGCCGGACAGTGGGGGAAACAGGCCCGAGTGGGTGAGTGCGCAGCTGGGGGCGCGCGGTGGGTCCCCATTGTCCAGGGGGAAAGCTCCGGCCCCCCACTCCTCCCTCATCCCCGCTGGCCACTGTCGGTCCGCCCATCTCTGTCCATCTCACATCGTCCACTCTGCCTGGCTGCTGCGGGCGGGGCGGGGGCTGGGAAGAGGCCCCTGCCGAGGGGCTTCGTGCGCTGACCTGGGCCTGGGAAGGGGTCGGCCTGACCGGAAGCTGCCACTGAGAGCGGACAGGTGCAGCGACAGGTGGGCGGGGCCAGGCCATTGGCGCCCCCGCCCCAGGTCCAGCAGGAGGCGGGGTCCGGAGTCTGCGCGGGAGAAGAGGGTCGGGGTTCCTGTGGGGGCGTTGCTGAGACCCGGAGGCCGTGCGTGGTGGGCGACAGCGTGGGAGGAGGCGAGGCCGGCACCTGGGCCCCCGCACCGTGGACGTGGGGCACGCTGGGGCCTGGGAGAGGCAGGTTGGGGTCAGCCGCTGAGCGGGGTCTCGGGACTCGGGCCTGGATCTGGAGATTGGAGACTTGAGGGACCCCCATCTGCCCTGCGCCCCCTGGGCCGCCTCTGCCTTGGGCATTTTTGAACTCCTGTCTGCCCGTGGCTTCTTTAGACAGACCCCCACCCACCCAGGCGTGATGGGCCCGTGCCTGCGCAGGACAGACTCCCCTAAGAACCTGGGCTGTTTCTCCCTTTCTTTTTTCACAAGGGGTGTGTGTGTTATTAATTTATTTATACAATGCATTTGAAAGCTTGAGGGACAGGGCGGGGTGCGGAGCTGGGAAGACGTTGCTCTCAGCCCCTGGCTTACTCCCCAGACGGCCCCACCACAAAGGCTGGGCCAGGCAGAAGGAGCCCACTCCGGGGGCTCCCAGGCGGGTGGGTGGCTCCGAGGGTGCGTGTTAGCAGGGGGCTGGAATGGAGAGCAGACCAGGGGCCGGAGGCCAGGCTGCACCTGCCTCGGATGAAGTCAGGATTTCTCGCGGGGTTGGGGGGAAGACCAGGTGATCTTGCCGGGCAGCGGCAGGTGTGGTCCGGAAGGTGGCGGAGGAGGGCTCAGTGGTCCGGGTGGGTGACCGTGGGGGCGGCGAGGCAGCAGGTGGGGGGATCCCGTGTGGCTGTGGGCGGGCCTGGGCCTGCCACCGTGTCTCCTGTTCCAGGCCCTGGGTGGTGCCATGAAGGTGTTGCTACTCACGGGGCTGGGGGCCCTGTTCTTCACCTACTACTGGGATGACCACTTCGACCCAGGTGGGTACCTGTGGGTGGAGGAGGCGGGGCCCGAGCCGCCCACCGCAAGGCTGACCACTCCCGCCCACTGCCAGCCAGCCTCCAAGGAGCCCGGGTGCTGCTGACCGGGGCCAGCGCAGGCGTTGGCGAGGAGTTGGCCTATCACTACGCGCGTCTGGGCTCCCACCTGGTGCTCACTGCCCACACCGAGGCCCTGCTGCAGAAGGTGAGTCACCCCAGGGCCCGCGGGGTGGGGGCGGGACGGGGGCTGAAGCCCGGCCATGCCCTGTGTGACCTCGGGCAAGTCACTCAACCGCTCTGAGCCTCCATCTCATGTGCAAAGCGGAGACCCTCTGGTGGGGGTGGGGCTGTGCTGACCGCCAGGGTCCACAGGCACAGAGAGCGTTGGTGGTCAGTCCGAGGTGGCCTCCAGGGAGCACTTGGCTCTCGGGGACAAACCTTGCATGCTCAAGAGGGGCCAGCAGATGTCTGTGAAAAATAAAAAAACCCCATCTGGCCCCTGGCCTGCCAGTTCCCAAACCCAAACCTGTGGGGAGGGGGCTTCAGGCTGGGGCCTTCGCGTGGCCGGCAGGTGGAGGGGCCATCGGGGAGGAGAGGCCCACGGCAGCTCTGCCCCCCCCCCCCAGGTGGTGGGGAACTGCCGGAAACTGGGCGCCGCCAAGATCTTCTACTTCGCCGCGGACATGGCCTCCCCGCAGGCGCCGGGGCAGGTGGTGCAGTTTGCGCTGGACAAGCTGGGTGAGGGGTGGGGCCTTGGCCTTAGGGGATTGCGGCTGGGGAGGGCGAGTGGAGGTAGCTAGTAAGAGGCGGAGATGTTTGGGCTCCTGGGAGTGTGGTCAGGGGGCGGGACGCGGGACGCGGGACGGGGGTGGGGGCACACTGGATGGGGAAGAAACCTCGAGGGGAGGGGGCCGGGTCTCTTGGATTTCCGGAACGGGGTCTCCGGGGAAGAGACGCCTGCAGGGCTCCCCAGGGCGGGCGTCAGGGGTTGGCCCCGGCCTGACCGGCCTTTCTGGGCCAGGCGGGCTGGACTACCTCGTGCTGAACCACATCGGCGGCGCCCCGGTCGGCACGCGGGCCGGCAGCGCCCAGGCAACGCGGTGGCTTCTGCAGGTGCAGCGCGCCACGCCCTCCGACTGTGGCCACGCCCCTCAGCCTATCTCGGCCCTGGCTCCGCCCTGGAGGGCGGGCCCTCGCGGCTCCAGTTCCAAGCCACGCCCCCTCTGCCTCAAAGCCTCTCCCCTCCCGCCCCGCCCCCCGCCCGCGCCCCAGGCTCCGCCGGGTGACCCGCGACCGCCACCTGCAGGTGAACCTGCTGAGCTACGTGCAGCTGACTTCGCGGGCGCTGCCCAGCCTGACCGACAGCCAGGGCTCGCTCGTGGTGGTCTTCTCGCTGCTCGGTGCGTGGCCGCAGCCCCGGCTCTCGGGCAGGGCGCGGGGAGGGCCCGAGCCGGCCGCAGCCGCTCAGCGCCGCCCTCCCGCGCCCCCAGGCCGCGTGCCCTCCTCCTTCTCCGCCCCCTACTCGGCGGCCAAGTTCGCCCTGGACGGCTTCTTCGGCTCCCTGCGGCGGGAGCTGGGCGTGCAGGACGTGAACGTGGCCATCACCGTGTGCGTCCTGGGCCTCCGGGACCGCGCCTCGGCCGCCGAGGGCGTCAGGTGAGGTCCCCCGCGGGAGCAGGGGGCGGGGCCGGGGGCGCTGCGCGGGCCCGCCGGCCCCCGCCGCAGCCCCCACCGCGCTCTCCCGTCCCCCAGGGGCGTCACGAGGGCCAAGGCGGCCCCGGGCCCCAAGGCGGCCCTGGCCGTGATCCGCGGCGGCGCCACGCGAGCGCCCGGCGTCTTCTACCCGTGGCGCCTGCACCTGCTGGGCCTGCTGCGGGCCTGGCTGCCGCGCCAGCGGGCCTGGTTCATCCGCCAGGAGCTCAACGTCTCGGCCGCCGCTGCCGCCTGAGCCCCGGGGCCGCCTCTGGGGAGGTGGCCGCAGCCCACGAGACTGTCGTCCAAGGCAGAGACGCCCGCGAACGGCCGGGGCTCCGGGCGTGGGAGTGCCAGGTGCGCGCAGTGTTGCCCCCATGTGTGCAGAGAGAACGAGGGCTCAGGGCGGCGAGGGGGCCCGCCCCCCCTGGAGCCCTCTCTGGGGTCTCTGGCACCCCTGGGGCTCCTCGGCGGCCCACCCCACGGGGGAGGGGTCCGTGTTCTGGGCTGGACGCAGCCCCCGGGTTCATAATAAAAGCCGGTTCCTTGGCGTCCGTGTTGGATTTCTTCAGTGCCTCCCACCTGCTGGCGCCGGGAGGCGGGAAAGGTGGTTTCTGCGGCTGGGGCCGGGGCAGGTGGGGACACGGAGGCCGCGGCGTGGGCCGGGGCGGTGAGGCCCAGGCGCTTTAATCCACTTTATTTGTAAAGCAGAGAGCGCGCGCGGGAGAGCGCCATCTGCTGGTTCACTCGCTAAACGCCCGCAGCCGCAGGGCTGGGCCAGGAGGCAGGAGCTCTGTCCAGGTCCAGGTCCCCCCGGGAGGGGCAGGGACCCGGTCCTTGAGCCATCAGCTGCTGCCTCCCCGGGGGCACACTGCCTGCCCGGGGGCCCGCACGCCAGCAGGGAGCCACGTCGGAAGTGGAGGAGCCGGCACTGGAACCCAGGCTCTCGTCCATGGCGTGTGGGGCGTCCGTCCCAAGGCTTAGCCGCCCCAGCCCAAGGGTCTGAGCTCGGCTTCCAGGGCCCAGGGCATCTTTTTTGTTTGAAGAAGAGATTTGTCTGTTTGAAAGACAGAACTACACAGAGTGGGGGAGCAAGGTCTTCCATCTGCTGGTTCAATCCCCAGATGGCTGCAACGGCCGGAGCTGGGCTGATCGGAAGCCAGGAGCCAGGGGCTTCTTCCGGGTCTCCCACGCGGGTGCAGGTGGCCAAGGACTTGGGCCATCCTCTACTGCTTTCCCAGGCCACAGCAGAGGGCTGGATCGGAAGTGGAGTGCTGGGACTCGAACCGGCTCCCACGTGGGATGCCTGCGCTGCAGGTGCAGGTCTCACCCGATGACGCCACAGCGCCGGCCCCAACCCCAGGCTCGGTGCCACCACCCCCCGTTCTGCAGGCCACGACAGAGAGCTTAGGGGACATCGGCGGCGGGAGCTGGGATGCCGACACCGCAGGTGTGGGCTGTGCCTGCACGCCAGCTGTGACCGTTGTTGGTGAATTGAAAGCCGACACTCCCTCTTCCAGTGCCCCTACTGAGAGAGTAGCCATCGGCTGTTAGCGCTGGCTGCCTTGTGAGTGCCCATCCCTGCACCGCCTAAAGCCACCAGGGGGCAGTACAACCCCCCTTCCTCAGACGGCCCCAGAGTGAGCCCCCCCATAGGATGATGAAAATCCTCTTGTGGCGCAGAGTCGGCCAACAAACGGCCGATGTGGGATTCGAACTGTTAACGCACCAACAGGGGGCGGAGCCTCAGTGACAGCCCCGCCCTCCAAATGCCAGTCTCGGGCGCGCTGGAGTCATGCGCATGCTCAGTGTCCCTGCCAGGGACTCCTCCAGCCGCCAGGGGGAGCGCGCGCCGCCCTCACCGCTCTAGCCCGCAGGTGGCGGTGTGGGTAGGTATCCCAGAGTTCCGTGCGGCGCCGTTCCTTCCGCCCCGGCCGCCATCGGAAAGCTGCAGGTAGGGTGGTTCTCTGGGCGCTGAGATCCTTCGGCATCGGGAGTTCTAGGCTCTGCGCGCGGGGCGGGAGGCGGCCGGAGCGGCGGGCGCGGCCGGCAGGGTCGGGGCGTGGTGCTCTGAGCGGCGGCGGGGCCCGAGCTGGGGCTCACTCCGACTCTCCCCCCGCAGCCATGGCCCTGCGCTACCCCATGGCCGTGGGCCTCAACAAGGGCCACAAGGTGACCAAGAACGTGAGCAAGCCGAGGCACAGCCGCCGGCGCGGGGTGAGTGCGGGGAGGCGGGAGCCGGCCCGAGGACACGGGGGTCGGGGCTGGGGCCGGGCTGCGGGGAGCTGGGCTGGGCTGGGCCGGGCCGCGGGTGCCGGGTCTCGGGTCCAGTGGCCAGCGCGGGCCGGCTGCGGCCTGGAGCGGCGGGTCCGGTGTGCGGGGACAGCCCCGGCGGCCCCGGCGGCCGTGGGGGCGGGCGGTGCTGTGTGCGTTGCGGGTCCGGGCGCTGGGCCGCTCCCCGCGCGGCCGGGGCAGGGGGACTCGAACCCGGGCCCGCGGGGGCGGGAGGGGGTCCCCGGCCCGCGCCCTGACGCCGCCCCCGCCCCGCCCCGCAGCGCCTCACCAAGCACACCAAGTTCGTGCGGGACATGATCCGGGAGGTGTGCGGCTTCGCCCCCTACGAGCGCCGCGCCATGGAGCTGCTCAAGGTGTCCAAGGACAAGCGGGCGCTCAAGTTCATCAAGAAGAGGGTAGGGGGGGCGGGGGCGGCCGACCCGGCGGGGGGGGGGGGCGCGCCCGCCGGCCGCGGCGCTGACGGCCCCGCTCTGACCGCAGGTGGGCACGCACATCCGCGCCAAGAGGAAGCGCGAGGAGCTGAGCAGCGTGCTGGCCGCCATGCGCAAGGCGGCCGCCAAGAAGGACTGAGCCCCGCCCGCCCCCCAATAAACGAGTGCGCGAAGCCCCGTGTCTGCGTGTTCATGGGGGGGGGGGGGCAGGGAGGCGAGCGGGCGCCGTACTGGAAACCATCTTTATTGCAATTAAATAGCGCACACGCCACACTGATTCGGTCGTAGCCCCCACCCCGCCCCCAGCCCGCGCGGGGCGTCCGCCCGCCCGCAGCCCCCAGCCCGCGCGGGGGCCGCCGTCACCGCGGCTCCGGGAAGGCGATGGCGAAGATGTCGCGGTAGTGCTCGGCGAAGTGCACCTCCAGGCCCTCCGTGATGAAGGGCGCCAGGTCGTGGAAGTCCTTCCTGTTCTCGGCCGGCAGCACCACGCACGTCACGCCGGCGCGCTTGGCCTGGGGGGGGGGGGAGGGGAGGGACAGCTCGTGGGGGCGCCCGCACCCGGCCGGGAGGGAGGCCAGGGCCCCGCCCGCCCCCGGGCCCGCGCTCACCGCGATCGTCTTCTCCTTGATGCCGCCCACCGGCAGGATCTTGCCCGTGAGCGAGACCTCCCCGGTCATGGCCAGGTTCTGCCGCACGGGCCTCTGCATGGCCAGCGACAGCAGCGCCGTGACGATGGTGCAGCCGGCGCTCGGGCCGTCCTTGGGGGTGGCGCCCTGCGGGGAGGCGCGGGTTGGCGGCTGCGGGCGGGCTGGGGTGCGGGGGCGTGGCCTCAGCGCGGGGCGGGGCCTCACCTCGGGCACGTGCAGGTGGATGTGCGACGTCACCAGGCAGCGGTTGGCCGGCTCGCGCTGCATGAGGAAGGCCCTGGCGAAGGTGTAGGCGATGCTGGCGCTCTCCCGCATCACCTCCCCCAGCTGCCCCGTCACCTCCAGGCTGCCGTCCTTGTCCCCCTTGCCCTCGGGGTCGGGCGGCCGCCTCAGCGACGTCTCCACAAACAGCGTGGAGCCCCCTGGGAGAGGCACGCGCAGTGAGCCCCAGGCCCAGGGCCACGGCCCCGCCCCGCCCGAGGCCGCCGCCGCCCCGCCCCGCGCTCACCCATGGCCGTCCAGGCCAGGCCCATGACCACGCCGGGCGGCGTCACGTCGTACATGCGGTCCACCGTGAACACGGGCTTCCCCACGAAGTCCTGCAGGTTCTCGGGCGTCACCTCCACAGAGTCGGCCTCGCCACTCACGATCTTGTAGGCCGACTTGCGCAGCACCTGCGGCAGGGGCAGCTGTGGGGGCGGCCCGGGCCGTGCGGGGGGCTGGGGGGGCCGTGCGGGGGCTGTGGGGGCCGTGCAGGGGCAACTGTGGGGGCGGCCCGGGCCGTGCGGGGGGCTGCGGGGGCCGTGCAGGGGCAGCTGTGGGGGCGGCCCGGGCCGTGCGGGGGGCTGTGGGGGGCGCTCACCTTCTCCACCTGCTTCTGCAGGTTGCGCACGCCGCTCTCGCGGCAGTACTGCCTGATGAGCAGCGTCAGCACGTCCGAGGACAGCTTGGCCTTGCTCTCGTCCAGGCCACACAGGGCGCGGGCCTGCGGCACCAGGTACCGCTGCGGGGGGGGGGGGGAGCACGTGAGCGGCTGGGGCTCCGGCCCCCGGGGTCAGGACTGGGAGGGGAGGCGCATGGCCTTGGGTGCCCTGTGCGCCATGTGTCACTTCCTCCAGGAGGGACCCCAGCCTGGCTCCCCGGGGCTTGACCTGTCGTGGGGCCGCTGCTACTGGAGGCGGGAGGGGGACAGTCAGAGGCCACCACTGCCACGTGGTCCTGCTGACGGGGGACACTGGGGTCACTCCCTGTCCAGGGCTCCCAGCAGCCCCTGCGTGCCCACCTCGGCGATGGCCAGCTTCTCCTGCGCCACGTAGCCCGACACGTTGATCATCTCCATGCGGTCCCGCAGCGGCTCGGGGATGGTCTCCGTGATGTTGGCCGTGCAGATGAACAGCACCTGGGGGCGGGCGGGCGGCTAGGCACAGGGCCGCCCCCTCCCCGCGGGCTGGGGGCCGGGCGCCGGGCGCTCACCTTGGACAGGTCCACGGGCACGTCCAGGTAGTGGTCCAGGAAGTTGGCGTTCTGCTCCGGGTCCAGCAGCTCCAGCAGCGCCGACGACGGGTCCCCCTGGTAGCCCCGGCCAATCTTGTCCACCTGGGAGAAGGACGCGGGTGCTGTCAGCGCCAGGCCCGCGGGGGGGGGGGGGGGGGGCGCCCCGGAGCCGGCGGCGCACCTCGTCAATGAGGATCAGCGGGTTCTCCGTCTTGGTCTTCTTCAGGCACTGGATGATCTTGCCGGGCATGGCCCCCACGTAGGTCCGCCTGCAGGGGGCACGGAGGTCACGGCCCGCCTGGGGAGCCCCCGAGTCCGTCCCCCTGAGGCCCAGCCAAAAGGCAGGAGGTGGGGGCAGGGGAGGGCAGGCCCAGGGCCCTGGCCACACGAGGCGGCCACACGCCGCGGCGCTACCTGCCCTGCCAGCCCAGTGGCCCTCGTGCCAAACACAAGGCCGGGGTCACGAGTCAGGGCTCGGCCAGCTGTGGGGGTGGTGGCCTCGTAGGGACGTGCGCGTCCCCCGGGAAAGCCCCCTGGGACCCGCCTGGGAGCCCGGATGGAGCTCCGGCGCCTGGCTTCCGCCTCCCCCAGTCCTGGAGTGGCGGGCCTTTGGGGAGTGCAGCGGCACACGTTCACTGAAGAGGGCTACTCGGGTCTGCAGAAGAGCGGGCGCAGCACGGGGAAGGGCCCTGGGGTAGGCCCGGGCCGGCGGAGCACAGCAGCAGCCACGAGGGCCGTGGGGCTGGGGCGCAGTGAGGCGGGGAGCGGGGGTCACAGGGCTGCCTTCCCTGATCCCCGGCAGCCGCCCGTCCTTGTCCTTGTCCTCGTCTCAGGAATCCAGACAGACGGCCGCACATTGCCGGCTGGGCCGCCACACCAAGCCCCAACGCTGCCTGCCTGTGCGTCCCCTCCCAGCACTGCGCAGGGTCCCCTGCTCAGAGGCCCCGAGCCAGCTGACCCCCACCTGCCAGGGGCTCCCCTCGAGGGTCAGGACTGTGCGGCCACGGCCCGGCTCTGGGATTGCAGACTCGGATCTCTACCAGGCGTGCAGGCAGACCCGGGCCACGGCCACCGTTCAGGCACCGCCGTCCGGGGCTGGCACCGCGCGGCAGGGGAAGCCGCTGCCTGGGGAGCCCGCAGCCCAGAGCCGAGCCCCGGCTCGAGTCCCGGCTGCTCTGCTCCCAGTCCAGCTCCCGCACCCACGGAGGAGGCCCGGATGTGGCTCCTGGCTCCTGGCTACAGGCATTTGGGAAGTGAGCTCTCTCCCTTTTAAATAAATACTCGGATAAAGCTTCAGAAACGAAGCCAGGCGTGGCCCAGGAGGAAGCCCCGCCCGTGGCTGCCTGCTCCCTGGGGGGCTGACCCCCGACCCGGGCCAGCTGAGACGGCCTGGGGGTCCCAGTGCTGAGGCCCGCCCTCTCCCCGGGGCCCCCCAGGCCCACCTGTGCCCCTTGATCTCGGCCACGTCCGTCATGCCCCCCACGCTGAAGCGGAAGTACTCCCGGTTGAGGGCGCGGGCGATGGAGCGGGCGATGCTGGTCTTGCCCACGCCGGGCGGGCCGTAGAAGCACAGGATCTTGCCCTGCGTGGAGCCGCGGAGCTGGCTCACGGCGATGAACTCCTGCGGGCAGGGCGCGGCGGCTCAGTGCGGCCCGCAGGCCCGGCGGGCGCGCTCCCCGCGCCTCGGCCCCGGGCGCCCCGCCCCTCACCAGGATGCGCTTCTTGACGTCGTCCATGCCGTAGTGGTCCTCCTCCAGCACGGCCCGCGCCCGCGCCAGGTCCAGGTTCTCGTCGCTCTGCTTGCCCCACGGGATGGACGTGAGCCAGTCCAGGTAGTTGCGGGTGACGCTGCCAGAGCACACGGCCGGCGCTGAGCCCGCGGGGCCCCGGGGGACGCCCGCCCGGCTGCCCGGCCCCGGCTCACTTGAACTCCGAGGAGTGGTTGTCCAGCAGGCCCAGCTTGCTCAGCTCCTCGTCCACCACGTCCATCACGTGCTTGGGCACGGCCAGGCGCGCCAGGCGCTCGCGGAAGCGCTCCTCGATGGCGTCCTTGTCCTCCTTCTCCAGGCCCAGCTCCTTCTTGATGATCTTCAGCTGCTCCTGCAGCAGGTATCTGCGGTGCGTCTGCTTGATCTTCTCCTCCACCTGCGCAGGCGCGGGCTCAGCCAGGGGCACCGCCCACCGGGAGGCGTGACCACGCCCCGGGGACCACCGCCCACTGCGGGGAGGAGTGGCCACACCCCGGGGACCACTGCCCACCATGGGGAGGAGTGGCCACGCCCCGGGGACCACTGCCCACCGCCCACCGCAGGGAGGAGCGGCCACGCCCCGGGGACCACCACCCACCGCCCACCGCGGGGAGGAGCGGCCACGCCCCAGGGACCACCGCCCAATGGGGGGGAGAGGCCACGCCCCGGGGACCACCGCCCACCGCGGGGAGGAGCGGCCACGCCCCAGGGACCACCGCCCAATGGGGGGGAGAGGCCACGCCCCGGGGACCACCGCCCACCGCCCACCGCGGGGAGGAGCGGCTGCACCCCGAGGACCACTGCCCACCGCCCACCCCAGGGAGGAGAGGCCACGCCCCGGGGACCACTGCCCACCGCGGGGAGGAACGGCCGCACCCCGGGGAACAACGCCCACCGCAGGGAGGAGAGGCCACGCCCCGGGGACCACCGCCCACCGCGGGCACATCCAGGGGTCCACACCGGGGGCGGGGCCCCAGCACTCGGCCGTCCTCCGCGGCCTCCCAGGCGCACGCGCAGGGAGCCGGACCGGAAGCGGGGCAGCCGGGACTGGAACCGCAGGCGCCCCGCGCGCTCACCTCGCGCCCCAGGCGCTGCTGCAGCTTGCTGAGCTCAAACTCCTTCTTCAGCAGCGACAGGGCCTTGTACAGCCGCTTGGGGATCTGCCGAGGGGGGGCGGAGAACAGCCAGGGTCGGCCTCGTGCGGCGGGGGGCGGGCACCCCGGCGCGGGCTGGGCTCCCCTCCCCAGGGAACTCAGCCCCCGCACTCACGTTGGCCTCCTCCAGCACGTCCTGCAGCTCCTGGGACTCGGCGCCCGTGAGCGCGGCGCCCATGTCGCTCAGGTAGATGGGGTTGTCCACCACCCTCTGGCCCGCCTGCATCATCTGCAGCACCGACTCTCTGCGGGCACACGCACCACAGGGCGACCCTGGGGTCCGCTGCCCCGCCCGCCCGCCACCCCAGGGAGCCCCCGCCCAGCCGGGGTGGGGCACCGACCTGTAGAGCGGGTTCAAGGCGATGATGTCCCGGATGGTCTTCACGATTTCAGCGGTCAGGGCCTGGCCGGGGGAGGCCACGGCGGGTCATGGCGGCCCTGGAGCCCCCAACTCCCTGCCTCTCAGCCCTGGCCAAGGATGACCTTGAAGACCAAGGAGACTGGGAGGCCCTGGGCGAGCTTCCCCCTGCCCTCCGGCCCCAGCCTCCTGGCCGACGCCCGCCCGCTCAGCCTCAACCGGGCTCCCCAGAGACAGAGGGCCGCTCACGTGGGCACCGGGGACATGGCCACGGCGAGGCCAGGGGCAGTCCTGGGGGTCAGCAGCCAGGGACCGCGCGCGTGCAGGCGTTGCCCCCTGCACTGTGGGCGCCAAGCCCCGCGGAAGGAGCTGGAGGCCGACCCGGCCCACGCGCGGGCAGTGTCCCGGGCCGGCTCACCTTCACCTCCTCCGTGACCTGGAAGTCCTGGTGCACTACGTTCTCCACCTCCACCATGAGCACCTCGCCCGGCCCGGCCGCCGGCTCCACCGCCAGCCCCGCCTCAGCCTCGGCCTCCGCCTCCTTCTTGCCCCGCTTGGGCTTCCGGCGCCCCTTCTGCTTGCTCTCAGGCTCCGCCTCCTCGGGCTCCACCTCCAGCTGCCGGCTGATGCGGACCCTGGGGGCGGAGCACGCACGGGGGCTGCACTGGGTGCCCGCACCCTGGGGCTCACACACGTTCTGCGACCACCCTGGCGCCCTCTGCGGACGCCGTGTCACAGACAAGCAACAGTGAGAGGCTTGACTGTCACAGGCCCTGGGCCCACCCTGGGCTCCCTCCCTGGCCACCTCACACCCGTGGCCTCCCGCTTGGGTGGCGGCTGCGGGGGCCTGGCCCGTGTCCACGCTGACCCGGGCGGAGGCCACCGCCCCCCTGTGCTGAGAGCCCAGAGCAGGGCCCCAAACCCGATGTGCACGAGGGCTTCTCTGAGCCTGTCACGCTGCCCACAACCTGGTCACAGCACGCGGGGCCCAGCAGTCCAGGGGACCACCCGAGGCGTCAACCCCAGGCTGACCTCGCACACTGATCGTGGGGGTAACCAGCAGGGGCGGCGTGGGGTGTAGAGGGATTAGGGACCCCAGGGACGGTGCACCAGTGACGGGCACAGACCCCACGGGGAAACGCAGGTGCACCTAGGTGGACGCCGGCACCACGGCCCGGGGACACCGCCAACTGTGAAGCCCGCGAGCGCCAGGCTTCTGCAGCCCACACCCGAGCACCCAGCTCCGGCTCCCGGCCCAGCCACACCCTGGGAGGCAGCAGGGAAGGCCCAAGCGCCTGGGTCGCTGCAGCCCTGTGGGAGCTCCCGGCTGTTGGAGGATTCGGATGGGAGCCCCACGCCCACCTCTCTGCGACAAGGACGCTACTCCAAGCCGCAACACGTGTAACACTGCTAAGTGCCCGGCTCAGCTACTGCGCGCACCGGAGGTACTGCTGGCTCGGAGCTGGGGGCTGCAGCTGCTGCGCGCGGCCCAGGACAGAGCGGGACCCCAGGTTCCGAGACCGGCGGAGAACGCGTCAGTCTCTCGCGGTCACAAAGCAGAGGGCCTCAGGGCCGGGGCCCGGCGATGTGCGCCATGTCCCGAGGCCGCTGCAGCTGGGGCGGACGCAGAGACCGGGACGGGTGCTGGTTCCCCACGCGCTTCAGGTCAGTTCGCCCCGCCCCGCCCGCGCCCTGTGTGGTCTCTGCCGTGGTAAACCCTGTTGCCATGAGCTTTGGGGTGTCTCCGCCCACAACACAGTGCTCCAAGGTTTGCCGGCGCGTGGGCTCCTGTCAGCCTCGCTCCAGGTCTCCCCGGCTTGCTGAGCTGTTAGGGGAGGCGCCCCAGAGCCTCGCCAGCGCCCGAGGCAGCAGGAGCGACTGCCGGCTCCCCCACGCCCAGCCGAGTCCCCTGGCCCGCCAGGGAGCTGAGCTCTGGCTTTCCTGGGTAAGGAGCGGTCCCGGCTGCCCGGGCTGACCACTGCGGTCTCTGCTTCACGTCACGGAGCCAGAGTCCACGTAAACGCGACTTGAACTTGAACTCAGATAAAGCCTGACTTCATGCCAGCATCTCAAGTCGCCGGGTGTAACTGCTGAATGTTAACTGGGTAAACGTAAATGAGGCAAGTGTGTCCGATTCACCGGTGCTTCAAAGTCACTACGGTTATGGCTGGCGCTGTGGCGCAGCGGGCACCCCACACGGGCGCTGGTTCGAGTCCCGGCTGCTCCACTTCTAATCCTGCTCTCAGCTGTGGCCTGGGAGAGCAGTGGAAGACGGCCCAGGTCCTTGGGCCCCTGCACCCGCGTGGGAGACCCAGAAGCAGCTCCTGGCTCCTGGCTTCGGATCCACACAGCTCTGACAACTGTGGCCAATTGGGGAGTCAACCAGCGGATGGAAGACCTCTCTCTCTCAAATAAATAAAAACCTTAAAAAAAGTTATCACTCAAACTGCTTAATGTTCCACCCTGTAATGTATGTGTAATATGTGTGTACGTACTGTGTGTCTACATGGCAACTATTAAGAGTTCTGTTTTAACTGGCTTACAGATGAAAGACCATACATTTAAACTGCTGAGTCAAGGCAAAATACATGACCTACATAAATCCCTCTACCAACACTTGAAACTTGTCGGTGAAAGTTTGTTCTTCACACTTGTGTTGGATATTCCAAACCAGCCCCAACCACATGTGCTCTTCGAATCCACAAGGACACTGGACCTTGCCAACCGTCACATCTGCCGAGTTTCCGTTGCTACGGAGTTCCGGACAGCTCGCAGTCCCAACGCCCACACCCTCTCCACGACCAGAAACCGTCCAGGAGGGAGGACCCCACGGGGAGGCCCGCCCGGCTCTGGAACGGGGTCTGGCCACGGCTACCTCCCTCTTGAACCCAGCTGAGGAATCACTTCTACCAGAATCTCTAGGCAGCCTGGAGAAGGCGGGCTCCTGCCTGACGGACCTACAAGACACCGCGCGCCTCCTGGGCACCATCTGACGTCACCGGGGGACACGGTCAGAGCGTGCCCATGACCACGGACTTCTGGCGAGGGTCGGGACCGGGCACCCCTCGGCCGATGTCCTGCTGGCGCCCTCTGGGGTCTAGGAGGAAGGGGGCGGGCTGGGCGGCAGGCCGCTGCTGACAGCTCTCCTCACTGACCTGCAGCAAGGCCGCCCACCCGAACGGCGCCGGGGCTCCGGACGGACAGCAGTGGCGACAGAAGCCAGCCCCGCAGAGCCCCGTCGGCTCTGCCAGCCAGCAGCGGGGTCACCGGAAACGGAACTGCCCTGGCGCGAAGGCTCCTGGGGCAGAGCCGCCCTCCACTGGGCCCGGCCTCCAAGGTAACCGCGGCCACCGGGGGGCAGCCCGGGGCAGTCCACTGCAGGCGTGCGTCCGGGCCGGCTGGGGACGGGAGCCCACCGGCGCCTGCCCTCCGGGCGTCACAGCCGCTCTGCAGTGCCCACACCTGGCCGGGCCTGCACGCCCACCTGTTTGTCAGTACCCAGCCGCCCGCTGGCTTCTGTCCACCGCCCCGGGGCTCGCCCAGCCCCCTCACAGCCCCCCTCACGCGGACTCTGCCCTTGGTTTTAGACCCCGCGCATTACCTGCTTGTTAGATCCCGTTTCTCCAGACTTAAAACTAAGATCCTCACCGGCCGCGCACCCGGAGCCTCGGGAGGAAGCAGCTTCCCCGAGCTGGGACCACGGCTCCCCCAACTAGGCACCGCGGGGAGATCCTGGCCGCGGCGGTGGGCCCTCAGACCACCCTCGACACCAGCCCCGCCAGCGAGACGCCGCCCTGGGTCCCCGCAGTAGTAGGCGGTGCATTACAGGGGCTCCCCCTGGGGCTGCCACCGGAGGCCCCGCCCTCGGTACTCCAGCACAGGATACCCCCCTCCCCCCGCCCCAGCCTTAACCATGGCCAGGCTACCTCCCGCAGGCTTGTCCTACAGAATGGCCGCCGCCTCCTCCCCCTTCTCCTCCCCCTCGGCCTGACCGCAGGCCCCGCACTCTGACCACCTCCTGGACGTCATCAGACACAGCCCGCATCACTCCATCGGCCCAGCCCGCCTGGTCAATGGGACGGCGATCACCAAGTGAAGGCACACCCTGGCCGTGGGGACTCCGTCCCAGAGCGCCCAGGGCTCCATCTTGGGAGGGCTCCCCCACTCCCGCATGACAGTGACGCCACACTGTGTCCCCCTCGCGCGTGACCACGGCACCGGTTCGCATCCCGGCTGCTCCACTTCCGGCCCAGCTCCCTGCTAATGCGCCTGGGAAAGCAGTGGAGGACGGCCCAAGCCCTTGGGCCCCTGCCCCCACGTGGGAGGCACCTGACCCCGGGGACCCAGGGCGCCAGGGTTTGTCCGCACGTGGCTCCTCCACCCCACTGGCTCAGGCACGGCAGCCGCAGCACCTGTCCCACGCACCGGGACCCGGGCGGCCACGCACCTCCTGTGCCCCGTGACGATCATGCGCAGCTTGTCCCCGAGGTCCTGCATCTCGTGGATCTGGGCGAACGTCCCCGTGTGGTAGATCTCGTCCAGGCTCTCCACCACGTCCGACTCGTTGCTGGGGGACAGAGAGGGTGCTGGACACAGGCGCTGACCGGGAGGAGGCCCGGGGTTGGCCACACGGGGGCAGCGCTGGGGCCCGGATGCGGGACCGCCACCGATCCCAATCCTGACCGGGATCCCGGGCAGAGCCAGGGGGCCAGCCGCGGCCATGCGCCCCTCCCGGGGCAGGGCGGCCCCCACGCGGGCGGGGAGGCGCTCACTTGTCATCTCTCTTCAGGAAGACGCCGACGTAGGGCTGCGCCAGGCGCACCTTCCTCCTCAACAGCTCCACCAGTTTCTGGTTTTTCACCTGGCGAGACAGCCACCCCCTCCGGTCACCGCGCGGCTCCTCGGGGCTGGGCTAACCCAACCCCAACGACCCGGAGCCCCGGATCCAGAAAATAAACAAGGGGGGTGGGGCTGCAGAAACCGGAGCCCCCCCACTTCCTACAGACGCAGAAACGGGAAAGTGACCAGAGCGCCTCGCTCAGAGCTGAAACCGCTGTGTCCCCGCGCCTCGCTCGCAGGCCGCCCCCACGCGCTCCCTCTCGCTGCACGCATCCGCGAACCCCCAGCCCCGCCCACTGAGCCACCCTGCCTGCGGCCGCCCCTCCCCCGCGCTTGAGGTTCAGGGGGGCTGCGGGCCTGCGAATCTGCACCTCCAAACAGGCTCCCCCGTGACGCCAGGGCTGCCTGGCCAGGGACCCCACTTGGAGAACCAGGGTCTCCGGTCTCTCCTGGGCACACTCAGCCTGTAGCTGGGGGGCTCCCGTGGCTGTGGTCTGCATCTGATGGGGGCTGGGGGGGGGGGCGAGCCACGGGGAAGGAACAGGCGCTGTCCACCTCCGCGAGCTCTGCAGCCCCTCCCTCTCCCCTCCCCTCCGCCCACCCCAGCACCTGCCCGCTATCTACGAAGTGACAATGCGCGCCAGGCGCCAGAGAGCCGTCCACCTGGCCAACACCCGGAGCTGGGGGCGAGGGTCAGGGGGCTGCGCGGGGTGGGGCCGAGGTGGTTCCAAGGCCCCAGGGCGGGACGCAGCCAACAGCAGCCCAGGGGCTCAAGCCCGTCCACGCGGCCCCCCGGCAACACCAACAACTCCGAGGCCCTTACTCGGCCCATTCTGCAGCTGGGAAGACAGAGGCCCAGGAGGACAGCTTGCTGAGGACGATGGCGCTAGGGGTCCCGAGGCCAGGAGGCTGTGGCTGAGAGGGGCTGCTGTGGGGTCTGCACTAGCGACCCCCCCCCCCGCAGCGAGGTAGAGAGCTGGAGGCGGCTCCCTCGGCCCCCTGCGCACCCCCTCCCCCACCAAGAAGGGATCCTTGGTATTTATTTAGCCTCCCGCAGGGGTGGGTGCAGGGCTGACTCACTGTGCGACCTTGCCTAGACAGCTGCAGATAAGGAGAGAGAGGAGGCTTCCCCGGCTTGCCGCCGCTTGCATCACCCCGCAGGGCAGCGCTCGGCGCGGGGCGCTCGCTCCGCACACGCACGCCCCCGAGGCCAGCGGCTGCGCGAGACCCGCCCCCCAGCCCGCCCCGGAGAAGTGCCCGCTAACACCCTGCAACGTGGTTACCACTCTCGTCTATACCGCCTCGGTCATCCGGCTAGGACTACAAGCCAGAGGCGGGCATGGCCGCTTTGTCCCCTACAATGACCGGGACCTAAGCACCGAGAGCCGCTCGCGAGAACACGGAATGCGTTGTCCCCGCAGGGGCCGGCGGACCGCTTCGGGAACAGGATCCGAGAGAGCAGGTGCGCTCCTACCGTTCCCACCCCGGGCAGCCCTGACCTCGGCGGGTCCGACTCCGCTCCTCGAACCCAACCCCAAAGCACCCGGCTGAGGTCACCAAGTAACCGAACAACTAAGGACTCCAATCCCAGAAACTCTGAGAAACTTCGCGTCTGAAAGTTTCCAACCCTGCGGGTGCTAGCTGGGGGATGCCCCGGTCCAACCCGCGGCCCAGGAGCGGGCTCGCAGTACCTCGATGATCTTGATGAACCGCGGAAACACCGGGTTGCGGGTGATGGCGACCAGCGGCAGGTGCGGGAACACGTCCGGGACCGTCATGGGCGTGAGCGCCGTTATGACCGGGCCTTCCCCGCCGCCCACGCCGCCGCCCGAGCCCCCGGCCCCTTCCTCCGAGCCGCCCTCGGAGGCATCCTCGCCGCCCGAGAAGGCGCCGCTCCCGCCGCGGCTGTTCGCCTCCCAGAGCCCCCGCCACTGGCCCACGGTGGCCGGCCCCCGACCCCACAGCGCCCAAGGAGCAGAGGCGTCCCAGGCCCGCCGGCCTCCGGGCAGCCATGCTCCGGCCGCAGTGCGGGCCCGCCCCCCGGCAGCGGCCAGCAGCGGCCGCCTCAGTGCCCAGCACCGCGCAGCGCCCCACAGACGCACGTAGCCTGTGCCCGCCGCCATGGCCCGGCCATACTGGCGGCGCGCAGGGCTTGCGTCATTTCCCCTCGCCGAGCTAGCGCGCACGTGACGCCCGGCGCGTGCCTCGGCCCGGGAGGGGGGCGTGGCCCGAGACCGACCGCCCCCGTGGGGCGTGGCTTTGGGAGAGAGCGGAAACAGGGCTTCGGCGGAGCAGAGGGGCGGGACTTGAGCCTCCTTAGTCCCACCTCTTCCGGCCTCCAAGTTAACCGCGGTTCACGTGGGCGGTCGTGGGAAAAGCTGGCGGGAAAAACTGGTGTTGCTCCTAGGGCAGCTTCTGCAAGCTTGAGGACAACCTTGTACCTTCACTTAGGCGCGCGCGAGTGACTGCGCATGCTCAAGCCCGGGGGCGTGTCTTGGTTCCTGAGAGATGGCAGTGCCCAGGCGCCAACCGCAGTCGGCGCGCGGAGGGCCTGTTGCGCATGCCCAGGCTCGATTGATGTGCGCATGCCCAGGCTCTGATTGATGGGCGCATGCCCAGGTGCCGATGTGCGCATGCCCAGACTGTGCGGCGGTCCCCTCGGCGGTTGAGGGGCGCTGGTGGCGGGCCGAGCCCGAGCGGGATGCCGGTGTTGATGCTGCTGGTGGTGGCGGCGGCGGCCCTGCGGCTCCGCCCGGTGATGGGGGCCGAGCCCCTGTGCCGGTGGGGCTTCGCTCCCGGGAAGGAGGGTGGTCGGTCCGTGGGGAGGGTCCGGCTCCCCAGCGTCCCCTCACTGGAACCTGCGTGCAAAGCAGGGTGGCCGGGGCTCGCACTGGGCACGGCGACCCGAGCAGCGGTTGATCCTTGCGCTCCTGGGAAGGCTGCCCCGGGCGGGGCGACGGGAACGAGCGAGGTGCGGGGCGGGGTCAGTGTCGGGCCGAGCAGGTGTCTCCCCCTCCCCCTCCCTGCATCAGGCGACCCGGGCGGGGGGGGGAGGGGGGGTCGTGTTGCACCTGCGGTAGACGTTGACAGGGGTCTCTCTGGTTTGCCTCTAGCGTTCATGTGGTGAGGACAGGAAAAGTATTCAATGTCGTACAACCAGTGGACGGGGTACGTGCCTGCGTAGGGAGCAGAGTAATGAGAGAGCGAGCCCCTCATCCCCTGGGTCGCCCCCACCCCGCCCCAGCCGTCCGGCCCTGACAGCATTCCGAGTTTACAGTCCTTGCAGCCCTCTGCCCTTCCGGGGAGGGGTCAGCACTTCCCGCTTACTAACAGACACGAGAGACACAGTCACCTGCTTGTCCCGTGTTCTCTATTCCTGTATTAGGGGCCAGCGCCGTGGCGCGGCAGGTGGAGCCGCCGGCTGCAGGGCCGGCATCCCATACGGGCGCCGGTTCAAGTCCCGGCTGCTCCACTTCCGATCCAGCTCCCGGTTCATGCACCTGCGAAGGCATCGGAGTCCCCGGGCCCCTGCACCCACGCGGGAGACCCAGATGAACCCCTGGCAAACTCCCAGTCACACCGCAAATGCCCACCACTGCAGGGGCTGGGCTGGGCTGGGCTGAGCCCAAGTTGGGTGCTGGGACCTCCATCCAGGGCTCCCATGGGGGGGAGGGGCAGGGACCCGACTATTTGCACCGTCACAGCTGTCTCCCAGGGTCTGCATTGGCGGGAAGCTGGAGCCAGAGCCCCTGGGCCCCCTTTGCTGCTCTCCCAGGCGCATTAGCAGGGGGCTGGGTCAGGGGGGGGGGCAGCCGGGACGCGGGCATCGCAAGTGGCAGCTGAACCATCGTGCCACACCACGGGCCCCGGTGTCGGCCGTCACCTTCCAGCCGCGTTAGCATCGAGAGCCCTTATCCTCCGGCCCCTCTCTTAAAGAACTCGCCAGCTATAAGTAAGCAGTTAAGATCCGGAGGCGTGAGCTGTAGGTCCCCGGCCAGCGACAGAATCCACACAAAGGGGCCCCAAGGGCCGTTCCTCACCTCCTCCCGTCGGCCACGTGCGGCCACGGGACAGCATCGAAACAGGAGACGGCGCTGACTGAAGCCCGCGACAATCCCGAGCTCCCCGGCTCAGCGCGATGTCCTCTGGGGGGGCGTGGCTCTGCGTGGCTGGTGGATGTTTTACCGTTCACCGGCATGGCTAAGATCCCGCGATTCCTCCCCCAGGACCGCCTGTACTTCTCGTCTTCAGCGCCTCGCTTGGTTAAGCACCCTTGCCACAAGAACTTAGGGCTGTATCTGGGGTAAGCAGCCCTTTCTGGCACCGTTACGTACCCTGGTGTTGAAATTGTAGAGTTGCGCTCATGCACTCATTCAACAAACAGGTGCAGGGTTGCGGCCTCGCCCTGCATTGCTAGCGGCTGGCCTGCGGGGCGTCCGTGGTCAGGGCTGGGGTGGTCCTCTGTACCCGTGGCTGAACCACCCCGACCTCACATTGAAAACAATTGCAAAAAACCCACAGCTGCCGGTGGAGTGAACACATACACTCCACTGGCCTTAAGATTGTCTTGTTTGTTTGAAAAAGAGAGAGAGAGGTCTTCCATCCGCTGGTTCACTCCCCAAATGGTTGTTGCAACAGCCACAGTTAGACCAGACCAAATTCAGGAGCCAGGAGCTTCTTGTGGGTCTCCCTCGTGGGTGTGGGACCCCAGCACTTGGGCCGTGTTCTGCTGCTTTTCCCAGTCCCTCAGCGGGGAGCTGGATCGAAAATGGAGCAGCCAGGATTCGAACCGGCACCCGTATGGGATGCCATCTGGCAGGGGGAGGGTTTAACCCATGGCGCCACCGCGCCACCCCTCCTGGTGTTTCTTACACAGTGCAGTCGACCAGGTATGGACCTAGCATGTTAAGTGTCATCGAGAGGTGACTCGAAGTCCGCGGGACACGTGTAGGTTCTGTACAAATATGACAGTATCTTACAGAAGAGACCAGCCCCCCACAACTGTGGCTCTTGGTGTCTGGGGATGGGGTCCTGAAACCAGCTACAGAGGAATGCCTACAGGGTATGGTACAAACTGGTAAAAATCTCAGAAAAGCAGACTTGGGGGTGGGGAGGCTGAGGAGGAAACCCTTAAAAAAAAAAAAAAACCCTTAGATATGTTCCACTGGGGAGTTGATGACACAGCTGGGTTTTGAGGGATGAATAGGAGTTTGCTAGGGTCAGTGTCGGGGGGGGCAGCCACATGTGTTTGAGCTTTCCGCGGAGGAAAGGAGGGGACCTGTGACACATGTTGGTATTCAAGATGTCAACCTGGCCGTGTTGATGAGGGGAGACTTGCAGAGAGGACTTGGAAAAGCCCAGGCCAAAAGGCCAACATGGTCCCACTTGGCAGGACCACGGGCCCGTGGGTTGTGAAGAGTGGAGAGGAGCAAGCAGGGGCGCCCCCGTTCCTGGGCGGTCTGTGCCCGGGGGCTCGGTGGGTAGCATGGGGGTGGTGACTACCAGTGGCGTGGTGTCAGCGGCTGTGGGCTCGGGGCAGTCACCCCAGCCAGGGTCACGTGCTCCAAGGGCAGCCCCTCGAGGGGAGCCAGAGGAAGCAGAGAGACTTAGGAGACCTGGAGGCTAAGGCACGCAAGGTCCCAAGGAGCGCCGTTCGCAGGGTCATGGTCACAGCTGTTAAGAGGTCAAAACACGGGGCAAGCCTCCACCTGCACTGCCAGCATCCCATGTGGGCGCCGGTTCGTGTCCTGGGGTTCGTTTCCTGGAACTGGGGCTTGGGGAGGCAGTGAGGGCAGAGGACAGAGATGAAGGGAGCGTACGGAAACCCCAACTCCCTGTTTGTCTCCAGAAACCAAGACAGACAGAAGAGAGAGGAGAGGACCTCGGAGAGCGAGGCCAGGCTGTAAGGGAGGAGGAGAGTGGTGGACGTGGCTAGGTGCAGCCTGGGAAAGGAGGGGGACCCCCGAGACCACACGGGGCAGGCAGCATGACGGCTCAGCATCGTCGTCCAAGGCGGCGGCTCCGCAAATCTGCTAATTCTGCGGCATGCCTTCAGAACCCTGTTACATCTCCTTCCATCTTTGGATAGGATGAGAAAAAGAAACATAAATGACCCATCATCACAGCTAGAAAGAGGGAAACAAGGTTTGCTAGCCCGGCAAGTAGCTCTTTGTAGCCAGTTGGCGAGTCAGCCAAGCAGAGGCAGGGTCTGTACTGCACATTGTATCCACACACCGCAAGGTCACACACCTGTGCAATGGCAATGTGTCCATTCAAAATGAAGATTTTTTTTTTTTAATCAGCAGCTGGAGCTGGCATTGTGGCACAGTGGGCTAAGCCACTGCCTATGATGCCAGCATCCCAGCTGAGGTCCTGGCTGCTCCACTTCTGATGCAGCTCCCTGTTAATGTGCCTGGGAATGCAGCGGAAGATGGACCAAGTACTTGGACCCCTGCTACACCTGTGGGAGACCTGGAAGAAGCTCCTGGCTCCTGATTTGGTCTGGATCAGCCCCAGCCATTGTGGCCACCTGGGGAGTGGACCAGCGGATGGAAGATCTTCCTTTCTCTGTCTCTCCCTCTCCGCCTATCAAAGAAATACAAATAAAAAGTAAACCTTTAAAAAATCAACAGCTGTGTTATAAGTCAGTCATGACTAATTGCAAAAGGCAGTCATAAAAAACAATACCATTCAGGATAGCAACAAGAACTTTAAAACAACACAGGAATTTACTTAATAGTTTCTTTCTGTTGAAAACCACAACATTTTCCTTGGGAGGGAGGAAGGAGACCTGGATCAGGAGATGGTATACCATGTTCATGGATAGCTGGCCCCTTCTTAAAAAGTCTCCTGCATGAAGGGAAAAAACTTTTCTTCATTATATCATACTCCGGTTCTTAAACCACTTAGGATAGTAGGATTGAGTCCTATAAATTACACAACCTAAGCTCACCTTACACTTAGTGTAAATATTAGATAACTTCTTTGACATGGCCACACCTTGCAAATATGAGGGATCTTCAAAAATACATATTATTAAAAACTGTGCATGAATTTCAAAAAACAATTTCTACATCCAAACATAATTCTGCTCTTCTCCAAACTTTTGTGCTGGTTCAGGCCAAAGAAAGGCACCTGGAACTCCATCCTGGTCTCCCTGCTGCCTCCTTTCCAGGTGCATTAGCAGGGAGCTGGATCAGAAGTGAAGCAGCTGGGGCTGGGGCTGTGGCACAGTGGGTTAATGCCCTGGCCTGAAGTGCTGGCATCCCATATGGGTGCCGGTTCAAGACCTGGCTGTTCCTCTTCCGATCCAGCTCTCTGCTGTGGCCTGAGAAAGCAGTACAGGATGGCCCAAGTCCTTGGACCCCTGCACCCATGTGGGATACCCAGAAAAAGCTCCTGGTTCCTGCCCAGCTCTGGCCGTTGTGGCCAACTGGGGAGTGAACCAGTGGATGGAAGACTTTCTCTCTCTCTCTCTCTCTCTTTAACTCTGACTTTCACATAAATAAATAAATCTTAAAAAAACAAGAAGTGAAGCTGTTAGGACTCCAACTAGGACTCAGATACGGGATGCAGGCGTCACAGGCAGCGACTTACACTGGGCCAGAGCTGTCC